>NC_045159.1:25137604-25362604 GCF_900700415.2 Clupea harengus
TGAGGGGAGGGCGCAGCGGGGCAACCCGGCGCAGGCGAGACCTAGGCGGACGGGCCTGCCTGCCTGCCTTCCTACCCGCCCGCCCGCCTGCCTGCCTGAACAGGACTGGATTGAGCCGGACAGGGCCTGCTCTGCTCTGCTCTGCTCTGCTCTGCTCTGCTCTGCTCTGCTCTGCTCCGCTCCCTCCTTCCCTCCCCTGGAAGATGGAGGATTATTTTGTGTGCTGCATCCAGTGGCAGGCCAAGCCCCCAGCATGCTGATGCGTCTGACAGGCTGCCAGCCCCACTGCTGAGTCACGATCCCCATCACCACTGCCCACAGCACACCACGCTACAGCACACACACAGCACAGCACACAGCACAGCACAGCACAGCACAGCACACAGCACACACAGCACACAGCACAGCACACAGCACACACAGCACAGCACAGCACACAGCACAGCACACAGTACAGCACTGCACAGCACAGCACACAGCACAGCACACAGCACAGCACAGCACACAGCACACACAGCACAGCACAGCACAGCACAGCACAGTACAGCACAGCACAGCACAGCACACAGCACAGCACACAGCACACAGCACACAGCACACAGCACACAGCACAGCACACAACACACACAGCACAGCACACAGCACACAGCACAGCACAGCACAGCACACAGCACACACAGCACAGCACACAGCACAGCACAGCACAGCACAGCACAGCACACAGCACACACAGCACAGCACAGCACAGCACAGCACAGCACACAGCACAGCACAGCACAGCACAGCACAGCACAGCACAGCACACAGCACAGCACAGCACAGCACAGCACACACAGCACAGCACACACAGCACAGCACACACCACGCTACAGCACAGCACACAGCACAGCACAGCACAGCACAGCACAGCACAGCACAGCACAGCACACAGCACAGCACAGCACACAGCACAGCACAGCACACACCCCTACAGATGTGTCGCTCCTCTCCCCCTCTCTCTGTCTCTCTCTCCCTTTCTTTGTTTATGTCTCTTTGCCTCTTTCTCTCTGTTTCTCTTCCCCCTCTCCTTCCCTATCTCTGTCTCTCTCTCCTCTTCTCTCTCATTAGCACTGGAAGGGAGCCCTCTGCTTGTGTCTCTCGTGCCGCCGCTGTACTGCTCCGCTTGCCATGGCGACGGATTCCAGCGTGGGGACTTCCTGTGAGCCGTTTGCTGGGTTTTGCTCTAGTCCCGTGTCGCGTGTGTGGTGCTCACCCCAAAATGGGGCTGATTTACATGCGACCACGCAAAACAAGGTTCCACACCAAGCTCATCGGAGACTGACTCACTGGGTGTAGTAGGGTCGAGTGCCGTATCAGCAGCAAATATTTTCCATATTTTCCCAGTTACAGTGAGTTCATGACTTCAAAGAGTGATAAGGGTGAGTAGGCAGTGGAACAATGACCCGCACACGCACACGCACACACACACACACACACACACACACACACACACACACACACACACACACCCTCGTTGAGGCTGAAGTGAGGTGACGTTTCGGTAGTTTCCGCCACCCATGCGTCCCGGCTCCTCCAATGCCCTGGTATCCGGCTGACTCATGGGATGTGACTGCAATGAGGAGGTGCCAAAGAAACCGCTCCTCTTTTTTTTCATTCAACCGCTTCCTCCCTTTCTTGCTCTCTCTCTCTCTCTTTTTTCGCTCTCCCTCTCCCTCTCTCTCTCTCTCTCTCTCTCATTCTCTTTCTCACTCCCCAAACACCCAAAGCCTATGCCAGGTCATGCTCCTAAAGTGTGTGTGAGTGCGTGTGTGTGGTGGTTGAAACTCTCAAGGGGGGGGGGGGGGGGGTATTTTAAACAGCTGTTGGGTGAGCACATAGAGACAACTAATCTCCAGCAAAAACGTGAGAGTTGTGGGGGCCAGGACACGGGGGCAGATGACTGCCACCTGCAGGCTAGTCTGATACTCGGGTGCCCTTTTGGGGGGGTTAAGAATATGTTCCCAAAATATGTTCCCATATTTCTCTGTCAAAGTGCACATAAGAGTGAATGTGCATATGGACAGAAAGACGATGAAGTGACTCGATGTGTATTGGATGCAAATATATGTGAAAAGCCTGCAAGTGCGAGGCAGTGCCAAACGCGTAACGATTTCAGAGGAGACGGCAGATTGGCCATTCATCCCACCCTCCGTCTAGTTTGTTTCATCCCTTACTCTACAACAGCATCTATTCTCATCTTCCACTCTCAGCCGCCCTCCCTCCTCTGCTCTCGCTCTCTCTCTGTTAGTGTGTGTGTGTGTGTGTGTGTGTGTGTGTGTGTGTGCCTTTGCCTGTGTCCTCGAATGCCCCGCCGTCCCTCTTGAGTCATCACATCACTTATTTTGGGGGGTGTGTGTGTGTGTGTGTGTGTGTGTTTGTCTAGCTGTCTAGATGTCTAACTGTTTCTCAAGCGCTCTCTCTCTTTTCCACTCTCTCTGTCTGACTCTGCCCTCTTTCTTAACATCCCTTCATTCTGTCATTCTAGCTTCTGCTCTTTTTTAATAATATCCCACCAGCACTACCACCATCCGCTGCCTTTCTCTATCTCATGCACACACACACACACACACACACACACACATATACAAAGACTGACTCTCTCTCTCTCAGTCTCCTTGATGGAGAGAGGGTGGGGATATCTGCAATGGTTGCCATGGCACCAGACAGCTCCCTTTCTGCTCAGGCACATGAGTAAATGTCTGTCTGTGTGTGTGTGTGTGTGTGTATGCGCGCGTGCGTGTGTGTGTGTGCGTGCGTACATGCGTGCGTGTGTCTGTTGCCTTTTACAATATTACTGTGCATCTTTGGCTGTTATAAGACATAACGTCATCGTTTCCCCCATATCTTCCTATACTAGGAAAGACGGGTGATTCTCTAGTACCGGAAACATGCAGGTACTTCACATTCAGAGTGTGAGGCATGGTTCTTAATGAAAGCGTCACAAAATTCATGACTAAAAGGTATCTGAAGGTGCTGACGTCTTTTGAGCCGTAAGAAGATTGCCTCGGCAAACAGCTTTGATTAGCCATGACCTGATGCCCTGATTTCAATGAAACGATCATCGGAGCGTTCACCACGCACTGCTTCTTCGTCCGCTTCTGATCCCTTTCACAGGAAATTGAGACCACAAAGGCCGCAGTGTAATCAATTCTGTAAAGGGGATTCACATACACAGCGTACAGTTTCTTTGTGAACCAACAGTGTCGTTGCCTTCTTTTGTTGCACCACTACAGTGAGAACAGATGACCACACATACACTCCAACAGGGGGCAGTGTTGACTCAGAAGGGAAGACTCTCAGAGGCTTCAAACAGAACGGACAAGGTCTCATCTTTGACTCTGCATTGCCAATCTCTAGACAGCAGACCTAACATCTGTCCAAACTCTGTCCCTGACTTACCAGGAATTACTGTGCCTGTACACCGTCAACACAGCCCTGATGCTGGCTAAGGGAGGAATGGAAACTAGTATGATAAATCGGACGAACGACTGTAAGATAAACCTGGCTAATTTGCAGGGTACGGGTGATATGAAATCGCTGCCGAGAACGCTAACACAAAATGTCAAAATGATAGGATCAGTTCCAGATTTCAGGTAGACACCCAGCAACCCACCCTCCCAGTGGGGGAATTTCCTAGACTAACTGCCCTTAGGGCTGTTCTGGCCTAATATTGGCAATACTCCCGTGCAGCCAGTGGGAGGAAGCATGTCACAGTTCCTGTTTGTGAGAGTGTATTATGACTGTGCATGTCAACATACTTACTGCTTGTGCTACAACAGGGTCCCATGGACACCAGGTCCTCGGACCTGTTCCAGGAGGAAGAATGCGTTCAGTCTCTCACACGTCTCCTATTGCTGGTGGTGGCGGTTCTATCCGTGGCTGTAGACAAGGAAGAGAAAAGAAAGTCAGAAAAATAAATGTTTCCTCAAGAAATATAAAAAGCTGTGGAATTGAGTATTTGTACTGACTTGAAATGAACATAGATTTATTTATTATTTATATTATTCATTTATGTGGGATATAGACAGCAGTTTGGATATCATGACTATGTCTCATGGTGTGCACTTTGTGCTTTTAAAATCTCCTCTTTCAGCAACATAACCTAATCGAATTTATTTATTGAGTCACAAAAAAACGACAACAGGAAGATTACACAGATCACCTAAACTAGTCAGCCACAAAACAAATCACATCTCAAAGCTCAAGTTGGCATTTTCCCCTATGTCATTCTCATATTATCATGTTGCTGCTACATGTACATTCGGCGCACAGGTCAGTTCGACTCTGGTGTGCCCTAACTGAAAGAAGGCACGGAGCGGAGGTGACTATAACACCAGCCACTCCTAAAGGATACCATCTGCCATCTTCTGTTAAAGATTCACATGCCCATTCAGAACGAGAGAACAATGTGGCCGAGCTGACACGCTATGTAACTAGCTGTAACCAGACATCAAGCCATACACACACACATGCGTATGCAAGCACGCACGCACGCACGAGCACACATACACACACAAACACACACACACACACACACACACACACACACTAAGTGCCCACACTAGTGTGTGGGGCCGAGGCAAGGGGCCACCTGGTTCCTGTGTGTTTTCAGAGGGCTTTGCTTTGAGGGCGAGCCTCTCCACTAAGTTAAACAAAAGGGCCTCGGCATTGGTCTGCTAGATAAACACCCTTCCCTGAGAAAACACGGACACAGTTACACTTTAACCCACCAGGGGAAGACCTCCACTGTATCCATGTCCACCAGGACAGTTTAGGTCACTTACAGCTGTGGCTTCTCCCTACTGAGAAAGCTATGCGGCAAACATGAACGCAGAAACAATGGGGCCTTTCACAGCCTTTCCTCTCTCTTTTTTTCTACATGTCCTCTCTCTCTCTCTCTCTCTCTCTCTTTCTTTCTTTTCTCTATCTTTCGTTCTCATACTCACATGTTACTGTTTTTCCCATTCAGCGCACCGTAAAGCATGCTCCACTGACAGGCATATATCAAAGTTATAGATAAACATGAAAAAATTGTATATACTGTTCATTCACATTAGTAATGTGCATGATAAAACACACACACACACACACACACACACACACAGAGACACACACACAGACACACGTACACATGCGGACTGGCAGACTGAGAGTGTTTTCTCATGGCGTTGCCGTGCCGATCCGTGCTGTGCTGTGTCGTGTAAACACACTACACTCCAGAGGAATGCTGCACCCGCTGACCTGACGCCCTCGGCTCTGCTTCAGTGCACTGAGTTCAGCCTCTCACACACACACACACACACACACACATGCGCACACCCCACCCAGAGAGGCCTCTCAGGGAGGAAACACACACGCCTCCTTCATCCGACACCGTTGGCACATAAAGACACACACTCACTAACACACAGACATACATACAGGCAGCGACACACACCAGAAGAAAAAACACAAAGTGCTACACTATAAGAGAAACCGTAATATAAAAGATAATGGCAATAGGTTTAACAAACAAATAGCAAGAAACAGAAGTAGTATTCACACACACACACACACACACACACACACACACACACACACACACACACACACACACATATCTGGACTTTTAGGTCATGTACTGTCACAAGTTCTCGCTCTCTTCTCCACACAGACACACACTCCTCGCCTGAGGGCTGAAATTCTAGAGGACATTTGAGACATACTCCAGGGTTCCCCTTTACCCTGCTTCTGTCAAAGAATGGAACAGTATGTACTGTCCCACAGCAGAGAATACACACAAACATGAACACAAACATGTGTGTGCGCACACACACACACTCATCCACAAAACAGTATGTGTCCCTGCAATCACTCAGACATACACACACAATACACCCATTAACACAAGTTAAACCATGCCTTGGTTGAATTTCCTATTGTGACACATTCTTTAGAACGTCAGATACATTTTGATATTTGCACACCTGTGAAGTAGTTCCTGTTTTTTGACCAGATTACACTTGCTTATCAATTCTGCAAATGTGTTGTTTAAAAGAACTGTCGAAATAGCTTTTAGTGCCGTTACACAACATTTGGGCTAAGGTCTACAGTGATTTTAGGCTGAACAGAATACTGGGATATGCTCGCTTGGCAACGACAGGTATAAAACTAACGACTGGGCTTTGGCCCCGTCAACAAACATGTCAGTTTTAGTAATCAAAATGCGGAAATTATATCCACATATTTAACATAATGCAAGTGTGGCAACCGTGGTATAAACGGTATAATGAACTTCATGGCATTTGGGTAGCAAAAAAATAATGCACTTTGAGCTGTAGGTGCATTACCACTTGGAACGAGCTTTATTTTCTGCTACCTCTATGCCGTGTCGTCCATTACCCCTTATATATGGAATATCTGCTGTCCAGTGGCAAAATAACCAATGGCAATCCCTATTACAACATGAACCCCAAAGATGTCAAGGAAACCCTACTACATACTAGATGCCTGGGTGATGGGTCAAGAGGCAATTTCACAGGACGTGAAAAGTGGCGTTAAAAGACAAAAGGCTGTCTCACACCAACCACAGACGGACAGCAGGAGCATTCTCGTCCGCCTTCTCTATCTGAGGCCTTTCAGACTCCAGCGTGGTGTGTCACACTCCGAGGGAGAGCAGAGCCGTAGAGGTGAAGAGGCAAGAGAGCAGGAAACAAGAGAGAGGAAAAGGCACAGGGGCCTCGGACCTTTCATCTCATTGTGCTCTGAGGTGCCGAAGGAGGAAAGGCAGCGACTCCGTGAGCACAGACCTTCAGTCGAGGGGAGCAGAGACCTTCAGTCGAGGGGAGCAAGGGGCTTCAGACGAGGGGAGCAAGGGGCTTCAGACGAGGGGAGCAAGGGGCTCCAGACGAGGGGAGCACAGACCTTCAGACGAGGTGAGCAGAGACCTTCAGTCGAGGGGAGCAAGGGGCTTCAGACGAGGGGAGCAGACCTTCAGACGAGGGGAGCAGAGACCTTCAGACGAGGGGAGCACAGACCTTCAGACGAGGGGAGCAAGGGGCTTCAGACGAGGGGAGCAGAGACCTTCAGACGAGGGGAGCACAGACCTTCAGACGAGGGGAGCACAGACCTTCAGACGAGGGGAGCACAGACCTTCAGACGAGGGGAGCACAGACCTTCAGACGAGGGGAGCAGAGACCTTCAGACGAGGGGAGCAAGGGGCTCCAGTGCAGCAGTGGACACACTCATCCACCTGCGCCACTAACCTCACCTTTAGCCATGAAAGACCTGAGTAGGAGAGCCACTCTTAGCACTTACTACATACATGCATGCATAAATACAGTGGGGAAAATAAGTATTTGAACCCCTGCCGATTTCGCAAGTTTGGTCACTTGCAAAGAAATGTGTGATCTATAATTGTAATGGTAGATGTATTTTAACAGTGAGAAATAGAATATCAACAAACAAATCCAGAAAACTGCATTTTATAACATTTATGACTTTATTTGTATTTGATGCAAAAAATAAGTATTTGAACCCCCAAGCTAACAGCAAGAATTCTGGCTCCCAATGACCAGTTATGTGCCCAAGAAGCACACAGATTAGTCCTCATTAGGCCTAACAAGGTACACCTGATCTCAACTGGTGACGTGTATAAAAGAAACCTGTCCAAAGAATCATACTTCACACCTTCAACCTCACCACCATGGGCAAGACCAAAGAGTTGACCAAGGACGTCAGAGATAAGATTGTAGACCTGCACAAGGCTGGAATGGGTTACAAAACCATCGGCAAGCAGCTTGGTGAGAAGCAGACAACTATTGGTGCGATTATTTGTAAATGGAAGCAACACCAAACAACTGTCAATCGCTCTAGGTCTGGGGCTCCATGCAGAAATCTCCTTGTGCGGTATCAGTGATCATCCGAAAGGTGCAGAATAACCCAAGAACTACACAGGGGGAGCTTGTGAATGATCTCAAGGCAGCTGGGACCACAGTCACCAAGAAAACCATTGGCAACACACTACGCCGTAATGGTTTGAAGTACTGCAGCACTCGCAAGGTCCCCCTGCTCAAGGAAGCACATGTACAGGGCCGTCTGAAGTTTGCCAATGAACACTTGAATGATTCTAAGGAGGATTGGGAGACAGGATGTGGTCAGATGAGACCAAAATCAAGCTCTTTGGCATCAACTCGACTTGCCGAGTTTGAAGGGGGAAGAATGCTGAATATGACCCCAAGAACACCATCCCCACCGTCAAGCATGGAGGTGGAAACATTATGCTTTGGGGCTGTTTCTCTGCCAAGGGTACAGGACGACTCCACTGCATCGAGGGGACTATGGATGGGGCCATGTAACGTGGAATATTGGGCTTGAACCTCATTCCCTCATTCCCTCCCATTGAAAACGCAACCTTAAGGATTTGAAGAGGATTTGCAGAGAGGAGTGGACCAAAATCCCTCCTGAGATGTGTGTAAACCTGGTGACCAACTACAATAAAAATCTGACGTCTGTGCTTGCCAACAAGGGTTATTCCCCCAGGTACTAAGTCATGTTTTGCTAGGGGTTCAAATACTTATTTTCTGCATCAAATGCAAATTAAGTCATAAATGTTATAAAATGCAGTTTTCTGGATTGTTTTGTTGATATTCTGTTTCTCACTGTTAAAATACACCTACTATTACAATTATAGATCACACATTTCTTTGCAAGTGGCCAAACTTGCGAAATCGGCAGGGGTTCAAATACTTATTTTCCCCACTGTATCTACAAACATACATACTTATACTGTATATATATATATATATATATATATATACACACACACACACACACACACACACACACACACACACACACACACACACACACATATCTCAGGATAGCACTGCACTAATGCATGGGGTTAGAAATGTTAAAAATGGATCCTGTATACAGAGGCTTCAGTCTTAGGTATGTTTGTGTGCGTTCGTGTATGTATGTATGTATGTATGTATGTATGTATGTATGTATGTATGTATGTATGTATATATAACGTATACAATACTGTGTGTAAGTGTATGGTGAGTGGACAGCCAGCCAAGCATGTTCTTTAATGTGTGTATGTGAAAGAGCTTGGTGAGCACAAAGTCATCCGACCCTTTAGCTTTTGGTCCCAGTCCTCATATATAATGACATGGCGGGCTGGCAGACTGGCACAGGACTGATGAAAGCGAGAGATCGGTGCGGCGAGTGGGAATTGATGGCCCTTCCCCTCCACTCCCCAGACCCTCCCAACACACACACACTCGAAAAGCCGCAACACACACACACACACACACACGAGAACTCTGCCTCACCTCCTCCCCAACATCACTCTCCCCGCCTGTCGGCAGCCGTACACACACCGTTAATCTCCTCCCCAGCGGGCCAGCGGGGGCAGAGCAACGAGCCACGGCTGTGCTGCTCTGCATCGTGACATACTGCAGCCTGCAGCCGCCTAACGACCTGCCGCCTGAGGAGCGCTGGGAAGAATGGCTGGGAGGAACGCCTTCGTCAAAACGGAGGCCTTCGCCCTCCATAATGCGTGGCCGGCTGTCGTGCCATGCGCGCGGGGGGGGGTTAGGGGTGCGGGTGAGTTATGCGGGGCTGAGGCCAAACCTCGGCCTCCACTCGAGAACCGGGGGTGGGGGGGGGGGAGCACGGTGCACCATATTTCTCCCTGACTGCTGTTTGCTTTTCCTGCCCACATATGAGGCCGAGTCCTGCTGGGGCTCTCTCTCTCTCTTTTCTCTCTCTCTCTTTTCTCTCTCTCTCTCTCTCTCTCTCTCTCTCTCTCTCTCTCTCTCTCTCTCTCTCTCTCTCTCGCCTTTCTACACTTCCTGACGGGAGAGCGGCTCAACATGCCAGCCAGTGCCGCATCCTGCACTCCCGGGTGTGTGTGTGTGTTTGTATCCAAGAGCTCACACCGAGACACACATACACACACACACGAACACCTAAGACTAAAGGTTCATGAAGTTCATAGAGGCACAGAGACATAGAGGCACAGAGTGGGAAGGACTGAAGCGCGCACACACACACACACACACACACACACACACACACACACACACACACACACACACACACACACACACACACACACACGCGCACACACTCTCACACACACACACGAGAAGTGCAGGCTAAAAGCACGCACTGTATTATCTGAAGGAATGGCAAGGGATGACACGTATGTGGCAAGAGGTCACATGTACACACTAAGAGAAAAGTGACAGACGAGAAGCAGCTCTGTGTTAGGTTAACACGTAGTGGGCAGGAAATCGAATTGACCGACTTACCAACAAAAAAGTTCAAAACTAAGGTCGAAAAACAAATAAATGCACAGTACGGAAGCTAGACTTATAATGTAATAGTCTGACATACTGAACTCTTCATTGATCTTCAAATGACTCTACACAGAGTTTCAAAAGGATCCTGATGTTACAAGACGCCGACGAAGCAGCACCATACAGCGGCAAGAACCCTTTTCCTTCAAGGCTTCTTCCGGGGGGGGGGGGGGGGGTTTCCAAAGAAACACAGTTCCGAGAGTTCCAAGACACCTAGAGAATAGGTCTAAAGAACTGGGAACAAAGTGTGTGTGTGTGTGTGTGTATTTGTGGGTGGATGGGTGGGAATTGGTCGAGCGGTGATGGGAGACGGGAGGCCGTAAAATGGCGGCTCGGGCCTCTGGACACCGTGTTCTCTCCAATCCTTCTCTGCCCTCAACACCCCCCCCCCCCCCCCCCTCCCCCCATCCCAAGTCTGCACGCAGGGGGCTGACCCTGCAAAACCACTCCCCCACCAAAACCCACTTCCTGCCATTCTCACAAGCTATCCGAGAGAGGCGGGACAGGTTGAAGGGAGATCCCAGCTCTAGGATCATGCCCCCTCCCCCCACCCCCCCACCCCCCCACCCCCCGGCTCCTCCGGTGCCCCTCAGTCACTCCGCCGGAACACCACCAGAGCCGCACCAGCCTCGGGCCAGAACCGCCACATCTGGACATCTGGGCCTCAGAACCGTGTCCTTCAACTCTCCTTCTGGGTGCAGCGAGGGGACAGAGAGAGCCAGTGAAGCCGCTACTTTAACACGCACCCAAAGTTGCACAAGAAACCACAGTAACAATGGAGGAGATAAGAACCACCTCGAGTGAAGTGGGCCAGGGTTTAACAGGGACTATTTTTAGGCGCGGAACAACAACAACTTATGCATCTGCAGCTGCTCTGATATCAAACATTAGGCCCCGGATCTATTTTCGACTTTGGGACTGGAGGCTCCAGTTGCAGGTCTGAGATAAACATCAATCTTTACTGGGACACCGGCGCGGCTAAAAGAGCATCGCGCTGTATTTTTAAACTAGTGGGTCAGACTAGGCCCCAGGCATGTTAGTCTGTGTAACTTTAAATGGTGTCAGTGCAAAAAAAGGAAGAAAAAAAACAACTTTGGGACCTGAGCAAGAGCTGGCTGACTTGCAGTGTGTGCCCAGGCCCTTCCTCACCCCTGCCTGGCACTCTGGATAATGAGAAACCGGCAGTTTTTTTTCCCCAAACGAGCACGGCTGTTTTGGACAGCGAGAGGACGGACTGTCCGATTTGGGCTGCCCCCGGAGGGATTTGGGGTTCTGTGCGCGGCCGATCGATTCCAAAAGCGCTGTTTGCCTGAATGAAAAACGGGCGCGTCCGATTCGAGCGTCGTTGTGGCGGCCGTCCAGAGTAAATGGCGGCGAGCTCGGGATGTTTTGGCCCTCTGTGCGTCTGGATGACAGGCGGCCTGAAGCTACACGCATTTCTGAGCGTAGGCTGGGTCACGCCTGCTGTAATGTGTACCTTGAGTTGGACGTATATCATGAGCTAAGGAGGGAGAGGGGGATGGCATGACTGCATGACTCTAAATCACCCTCCTCTAACCGAGTCTGCCTCCACTTACTGCAGTGTCTCCACAGAGCACTGGGCATGGGGAACAAATCAACGAAGCAGGACAGATGAAGAGAGACAGGGACAAGAAAGAAAAAAAAGACAGGGAAAGAAAAAGAGAAGCGGGGGAGAGAGAAATAAGATGAAAGAGAGAGGGGAAAAAAAGAGAGAGTGATAAAAAAAGGAGAGGAAAAGAAACACAGAGAGATTAAACTGTATAAACACAGATGAATTTTGGCTCAGTTAATGTCTCTCGCCTCGTGCAAACAAGCAACACAAAAGAATAATTTATCTCTCCTCCACCTGTTTATTATCTCTCTTTACCTCGCCCCATCTGTCTGTCGCCACTCACGTTTCTGCTGCTTATTTTTCTTCAGAATGATGGTGTGTGTGTGTGTGTGTGTGTGTGTGTGTGTGTCCGTGTGTGTGTGTGTGTGTGTCTGTGTGTGTCTGTGTGTCCGTGTGTGTGTGTCTGTGTGTGTCCGTGTGTGTGTGTCCGTGTGTGTGTGTGTGTGTGTGTGTGTGTGTGTGTGTGTCCGTGTGTGTGTGTGTGTGTCTGTGTGTGTCCGTGTGTGTGTGTGTCTGTGTGTGTGTGTGTGTGTGTGTGTCTGTGTGTGTCCGTGTGTGTGTGTGTGTTCATACTGAAGCTTTTTGCTCGTCTACCCTCATGCTAGGAGATTTCCTTAGATTACTGCCCTCCTGTAAGATCTATCCACTGAGAGGTGTTCCTGAAATTATCCAGCGTTTCATAATTCACAAGCACATTTAAGCGCAGCAATTTTTCACAATCATCACTATAACTGAAAATTCAAACAAGGCCAATGTATCACATGTATTTCAGTTCAAATAAGGGGGAATCACAGGGAAGCTACAAAATAAAACTCTTGGTAACCAAGTTTTAAATTCTGCACCATTCTGAGTAGCCTTTCCGCACCTTCACGCTTAATACACGTCTCGTGTTTTTAAGCACATCTCATCTGCAGTGTATGCCTGTCCTTGGTTCCTCCATCCTTGTTGCATTCCATCCTCGTGTCCTTCACGTAACAAAAGAAAGGAAGACAGGATGGGAAAAGGTAAAAATGTTGTGTACAAGTTTTTTTCATTGCTCCATTGTCCGTTGAGGATTGAATTAAAAACGCCAGAATCCCACTTTTGTAAACATATATTGTTAAATGATTTATTTTATTATTAGTAGGGCTGTCAATAGATTAAACAAAATTACTAATTAATCTCACATTTTTGTATTCATTAATCTAGATTAATCGTGATTAAAAGTTTGTTTTTCTTATAAAGACTAAATCTTATAAATGAACGAGTAATCACTTCAGACAGCGTGCATTTTAGACACTGTTGTTTAATTGTATTTTTTTTGTGCTCTCTCGCCGTCATACAAGGAATGTATGTGAGACACAATGGTGCCCCTCGACGGTAAATCGTAAGAATTGTCCCCTGAAGCACTTCGAATCACCTCAGTCAGCCCACCGTCTTCAACTATGTTGATGGGCCAGCAGTCACCGGCAACCCAACCTGCTACAACCTTTTCACGGACTGGTCTAGTTATTTTCCTAGAGAAGTCGTGGAGTGTTGGTTGGCGACCATCTAACCTGGGACTGTTTTCTGTCGGGTGCTTTGCATTAAGGTGATAACTTAAAGACGAGCTGCTTCTGTGATAGCTAAATTCAGCTTGACAAATGCTACATACAACTTTAGTTTTGTCGATGGTTCCGTCATTTTGCCTCTTAAACAGAAACTTTCCGGCCAACAATTCCTCCGCTCTCTCCATCTTTAACTACCGTCTTGGTCTCTCCTATCTAACTGACTGCAGGCACGCGGCGGTTTCGTGTCAGGGGTCAACGCACACCGGAAGTAAACAAAGTTGCGTTAACTGCGTTCAAATATTTTATCGCATTAATCTCGGCCACAATAATCTCATAGATTAACGCGTTAACTTTGACAGCCCTGATTATTAGTTATTGTTGTTGATGTCTTATTGTGTGTTATTAATACATTTAACTTTATCATCCGTAATACTGTACTCCATAAATATCCTGTAAGAGGTGGGTACTAACAAGCACATGTTGCATGGGTGTGTTTTGTTCACAGTATTGTTCCCACAGAACAAAAACTGGTTACGAGCATCCATCTCCACTGACTCTCCGACAGCTGTCACACGTGTGCTTCTGCTCCGTGTGTATCCTGTGTCACCTGGACATGTGTCACGCGTGTATTAAAACCTGACAGCGTGGGTGGTGCACGTACGTGCCAGAGTGCAACCGACCGGGGATAAAACCGTTTGTTCTCAAGCAGTCTGAATATTTGATTTCATCTGATTCGCTGATAGGGAAGGTTTGCACTTTTCACATATTCCAGTGGCTCTTTTGCAATATCAAAAAGGTCAATACTGTGTGCTTTAGCATTTCAGAGGAAATATGTTATTTGCACTATGAACTTGGTGTTCAGCTCCACTGTATCAGAGATGCAAGTCTGGTAGTTGCTAATAGAAAAGGGGGGATTCCACAGAGAGGAAAGCTGTGAGTTGTTGCCTGGAGCAACACCAGGTTTTGGTGCATTCATAATTCCATCAGCGAAAACCCAATGCATGTCCTAGTCGGTATGTGTGATTCAGACAACCCTTTCTCCTGAGCCCATGAGAACCTGCCAGCGGTCCAGGGCAGGACTGCTGTGAGACTGTGATACTCTGACAGCGCCAGGGGGCCCACAGCAGTGGGGTTCTATAGGAGTCAACCGTGCCTTTGGGTATGCAGCGGTTAGGGGATGAGCCATAGACAAAGGCCACCAGGCCAAGCATCAGCGTTTCCCACCACTGAGTGTTTCCCTGGAGATTCTGACCGACTGCAACCCTTGAGCCCTCCAATCATCTCTCCGTTTGCCCACGAAACAAAACAAAAACTCTCTGTGCTGGAAAATTCATCACGCTCTCTCAGTCACAGGAGAGGAGCAAACGCTGTCAGCGGAACGCGTCTCCTTGGTAATCTCTTCACACAAGTCCAGGCTTGTGATCAGGTGCTCAAGGGGGGAAAAAAAGGTGTCAAACAGAAAAAAAGGTGTCACACTCGGGAGATGGAGCCTGCCGTAACATACAGCCTTTGACGGATCAGGAGCACTATACTATATCACTTACATTTCAAAATGAAAGTTGTATAAAACTCTTACCTCAGTGTAAAGAGATGAAGAGTGCCGAACCCATTGAAGGGGTCAAATGAAAAGAGCGTCATTAGCAGAATTGAGTCTCTCCCGCCATGCACTGGCGCTGCTTATAGCGATGATAATCCTCTGCCTAAATATAGGTTTGGGCAGATATGATTTGGTTTTAGAAAGATAAAAAAAAAAAAAAAAAAAACTACTGAAACCCCATGGCAGATGACGGGCGAGTATTTGAAGATTAGACTCCCATTTTGGTCTCTAAAATGTCCACAAATTGTGAACTGTGAGGAAGCAGAGCACAGTGTGTGAGAGAGAGAGAGAGAGCGAGAGAGAGAGAGAGAGAGAGAGAGAGAAAGAAGAGAGAGAGAGAGAGAGAGAGAGAGAGAGAGAGAGAGAGACACACACACTCAAGCTGTGTTTATTCCACACACACAAAAGCAACACAAGCACAGGCTCTGTTCATGTGCATTTCCTCCCTGTGAAGGCCTTGTGATGGCACAATTGGTCCAAATCCTGACACTTTATAAATGAGTGGGGCTTAAATATAAGTGGCTCTTGTGAGCGTCATGCTCCTTTATCTGCGGTTACACGCGGTGCTGGCCTTGATGACGCTCTAAGTGCTTTCGTGTTAAAGCACCGGTGCTTACACTCATCTTATACATTAAACCCAGGCAAGCAGAGAGGCGAGAGACAAAGCACAGTTTACCTCTCTGTTCTCCGAGAGGGGGTCCAGGGCTGGGGTGCTGGACATGACGATCGCTTAATGTTCTATCCCGCTCTAGTCCCCCTCCTCCACCCCCCACGTACCCTAAAGTACACTCTCCTCTACTGACGTCAGACGAGTGACCTTCTGTAGGAAAAACACAAAAACAGTGTGCTGACGTGCCAGTGATGTGACCAAATAAACCCACAAAAACAAAATGGTTTTGCGCCGTGTTTTCATTCGAGTTCACCTTTCCAGCTGGAAAACATAAGAATGCCTCCTCTTTTTTTTTCAAGGCTGGCTGGGATTCGGGATTTATAGGTTGTCCGATCATTGCATGTCATTACATTTTAAATCGGAGAATAAACGTTTAAAAAGAAACACAAAAAAAATATTCTCAATGAGGAAAAGAAGATTGGAGTGTACTGAGGTGCAACAAAGAGGGAGAAGAAAGGCAGAGAGAATTGGGCAGTGCCTGCTTTCCCCTTGGCTAGTGAATAAAAGGCATGGCCGTTGGTTGCCCTAAGCAACAAGCCTTTGTTGAACACAGACAGGACAAAACCTGCCTCCTGGGCCAGCTATTGGTGAAATCATCGGTCACTCTCCTTCCGAACATGAAACAATAAAATACAGTCAAGCAAACCTCCATGACATGGTTTCAATATTGATGAAATGAATGTAAATGTACATTCAGATGAGAAATAAGTTCGGATTGGTGTCCTGTGACTACCAGCCCTCCCCTGTCCAGCCCAGTGACACTGTACAGGGACAGAGGAGCTGACCCTTTGATGAACTTTTCACCATGCAAGGACCACAGCCTAACAGTGACCTCATCCCATACTTTTGAAAACAAAAAAAAGCGACCCATCCCACCTTCTCCTCTTCCTCCTTCACACCCCCACACACAAACACACACACACAAACACACACACACACACACACACAAACACTAAAGGCCTCTCAGATGACACTCTCAGCTTTCCACCTCTGCACCAACGTAGAATTCTCCCAAAGATGTGTAGAACAACAGTGAGAAAAGGAGAGAAAGAAAAAGAGTGAGAAAGAAAAAAAAAAGAAGAAGAGAGAGAAACAACAGCATTCCATTCATTACAAGGAATGTGTCAGCTCGAGAGAATGTGCTAATCAAAGAACCACATCAACAGCGAAAGTGCCTTAACCATGATTTAACACACACACACACACACACAAACACACACACACCACACCACACGTACACTCACTTACACACACAGAGCGACGCCACGCACAACTGACACAGAATGGACATCCCGAGCCAAATGGACCAAGTAGTAGCTCTGGTAGCTGGCTGGCAGAGGATGGCGCTGCTCGGGACCCAGAGAGGGGGGTTAAGTGCTGGGGGGGGGTCGACTGCAGCGATGCATCATGGGCCGTGGGGAGCTTCACGCGCGCCCGTTATTATTTTCCACAGAGGTCAGCTGTTAAGAATGCGTGGCATGCCGATATACCAGAAACACACCGCCCTCCCTCTCACCCTGTGCCCTTCTTTTACTCTCACCTTTTCTCAAATCTGTGCTTCCTCTCTCTCTCTCTCTCTCTATTTCTCTTTTTCTCGATCAGAGGACACTACCTGTATGTCTGCAAGGCCCAATTGATTCTGTCACTGTGGGATCTTGTGCTTTCTTTCTGTGGGTCTGTCTCAGGCTTTGTTCAACTGTCTCTTTCTCTCTCTGAGAATTAAGTTAAAAAGTGGGGCTATTCTGAGCTGTTTCCCTACAGGATATCCTTTTGGACACCCTGTGTGTTTGCAAGCCTCTAGTGGTTAACCATCTCTCTCTTTCTCCCTCTCTCGCTAGCATACATGCGCACACACACAGATAGACACAGAAAGAATCATACACACTTAGTAATCCAAGTACTATTAACCAGAAGTAATATTGGTACTGGCCAAGTGAAACACACAAAAAATTTCTAAGTTTGAGATCGTCCCTGTGTTGATCCAGTCACTGATTGTGCTGATCTGGATCGAGTGTTGTTCCTAAATGTGTCCAGATTTACGCAAAAACAACGCATTACTCGGTGCTCCGGGCACAACTGGAACGCAACATAAGTCGGAATTTCCCACTTCCAAGTCGGAAATTTCAAGAGAAACGCCCCCTGAAGTCGGAATTCCAACTCAGAAAGTCGGACAAACCTCACCAACCCCGACTTCAGAATCCACGATCGCTGCCCTCTGTGCTACGTGTTGTATGTGTAAAATAGCACGTAATGCGTTGATATCAACTGGTAACATCTGGTTCCAGTTCTACTCGAAAGTCGAAATTTCACACTTCCAAGAAATTCGGAATTCCAACTCGGAAAGTCAGACGAACCTCACCAACACCGATTTCAGAATCCAAAATGGCTGCCCCCACGCATCAACTTAATTAGCACTTTTCATTATACACACAGTACACAGTCGTACACACAGTACTATCCAACTTCTATCTGTGGACCTGTTGCTACGGTGTTTGTAAGCGCAAATACGGTCTAATGTGGTGATATCAAATAGTATAGCTAACATCTGGTAACAACTGCTAACAACAACAATTGGTATTGCATTCGTTTTTTCGACTTTTCGGCTGTCAACTAGGGTGTGATGACATTCCCAGCTCTGAGTTCCGACTTCCAAGGAAAATGGAACGCACCATAATGTTGGAAGTCGTGCTCTCCTGCACGAAGTTAGCTGACAAAGCATGTTTGCTTGACTATCTAACAGTTAGCTAATTATACATGTTGCTGGTGCCTATGTTGACACATTTTTTACTACAAAGTTAATGTTATAACTCCAGGTGTCCGTTCCATCAAACGGAAAATGCAAGTTCAGTTTCCAATAGCGATTGAGAACACATCATCAGTGTGCCTTCTCTATTGGATGACTGTGGCCACTTATAAGCACATATTTTAGTGATAGTTGACTTTATAAGAGAGACGACAACCATACAGGGTCTGAGCTGTTTTGCAGCTGGAAACACAAAGAGGAAAATATATCAAAAGATACAAATAGTGGGTGAAGGGTTCACAGACGTGGCTGGACTCATTATAATGTTAGCTGGCTAGCTTAACCTAAGTTGTTTAACACCAAACAGAACCTCCACTTTCAACAGGCAGAGGTAACACCAATACTATGGCAAAACGTGAAAAATTCTCACAAGAGTTATATATAGAGATATATTTACTATCTATTCGTATCAAACACTGGCACAGCTTTGCAAAGGAAACTGGTTATGTAAAGCAGCATCAAACTATATCAATATATCGATATTGTCTCACCTTATATCTCTTTTGAACATATACCAGTATATATATATGCATATAAGCATATATACCGGCCAGCCCTATTCTGAGGCCTAATTTTGAATGTCCCCAGAGACCCCAAAGATGTTGCCTGTAGACCACCTTAACTGCTGGATTTAATTTGTTAATGTTACTATACTCTACCCTATGCCATTCTATACTTGACTATACTACAGACTACATTTTCTATCAATTTGATGAATGACAAATGGTAAAAAAAAAAACTAATAAAAATGTCCTCTGATGTAGTTTCCCTTGAACATCAATATTCTCCATATTTATAACTACTTATCCAGTGATTTCTGCAATATAGCAGTGGTGATGGAAACAACTTTTCCTTCTTTCCCACTGGATCCCTGTCGCTGTGGATAAGTGGTTCATATTTGCCTCTCATTATTGGCACCAGGGGATGTTTAGCAAAACATGAATATTATTCACTTCTCTCTTACTCTCAATATTCTCTATGACTCTCAACAATGGAGTCATTTGACAGTGCTATGACAAAATGTATTTAGATAATGAAATAGAAGTTGGGGTGGAAATGTATTGTTTAAGCCTGAAGTAATGCCTGAAAATGCAACCTGATTGACTTCTACAGAGTTTTTTTACTTGCTTCTGTTTTATTGCGTAAGCTGGCTGAAGGCACAGATGCCAGGGCCTTTATCACATTAGCTAGAGATATGAAGAGACAGTTGTGAGGAGTCCTCTGCTGCCTCTGTTGAATATGAGTGTGTATCTAACTGACTGTGTGTGTGTGTGTGTGTGTGTGTGTGTGTGTGTGTGTGTGTGTGTGTGTGTGTGTGTGTGTGTATGTGTGTGTGTGTGTGAGAGAGAAAGGGGGAAAAAGACAGAGAGAGAAGGAGGGATAGGGAGAAAAAGAGGGAGAGTTTCTATTTCTAGACATAGAGATGTCTGGACGTCTGAACAAAAGAGACGCAGACACTGCCCTGGGAGAATCAGAACAGCTGAGTCTCTTTGAAACTTAACCATACATCACCCAACAATCAAACACACACACACACACACACACACTTAGACAAACACAAACACACACATTTGCATATAGAGCAGGACATGTGCAGACACACAAAACACGTAGTGCAACACAAAACAACAGATTCATACGCAACTGCTCACTCCATGAAAACACATCAAAATCACAATTTTTCTTAGAAATAAAGGTTAAGGCAGACGGAGCGCTACAACTTTGAAATATCAGCTTTGAAGCAGTGCCAATGTACTGACAAGCGTGCGTATCACACACGCATACATTCACTCACTAACACACACACACGCATACATTCACTCACTAACAAATGCTTACCCTAGACAATGTGCGCATTCATATTCACACCTTTCAAAAAACGTACTGATTTCCTCCATCTGGCAGAGTGCAAAGACAAACGCACGGCAACATGCAAGAATGCGAGACACACGCAGACAGCTTATGCTTACCTAGCAGTTCACGCAAGTTAGTCTTGTGTCCCTCCCTCCTTCTTTCTGTCAAGTGAAGTTTGCTCCCTTCATTTCCTCTTCTGGGACCACGAGTGGAAGGCAAGGGAGAGAGAGAGAAAACAGTCCTTCCACCCCCCCCCCCCCCCCCCTCTAAGCTCTACAACACCTCCTCTGACCGTGGCTCTTTGTGCTTATTCTGTCTTTTTCTAGTCAGATAGAATCCAGTTTTCCCACTCGTCTGCTGAGCGTCTCCCCGACACTGCCACCTCCCAAACCAACAAGCCAAAGCAAGAAGAGGGGGGGGGGGGGGGGGGGGGATTACAGAGAGCGCGTGCGGGAGAGAGAGAGAAAGAGAGACAATGCCTAGTCAGAGACAGTGTGTGTGTGTGTGTGTGCGTGTATCTGAAAAAGTGCGAGGACGGAGGGAGTCATGCCAAAAAAGCTCCCCACACACTCTCTCTCTCTCTCTCTCTCTCTCTCTCTCTCTCTGAAATGAGCACTGCCTCCTTTCCATGCTCTACTCTGGAGTGGGACACTCACCACCATCACCCCCTCTCCTCCTCCCTCCCTCCCTCCCTCCTTCCCTCCCTCCCTCTCTCTCTCTCCCTCTCTCTCCCTCTCTCTCTCTCTCTCCCTCTCTCTCTCTCTCCCTCCCTCTCTCTCACTCACTCTCTCTCTCACTCTCTCTACTCCACTAGTCACTCAGTTAAGCTGCAGCCAGTTAGTTCTGACCAAAGTCCAACCTAAGAGTGAGAGTGTGAGTGTGAGTGTGCGCTCGACTCCGCTGTCACTGTTTCCATGAATGAGTGTAACGTTTTCTAGGGGACAACTCGTGTTTGAATACAGTCACTGTAAAGCAAACATACATTTCAACTCTTATATCCCAAAAGTAAAACATGTTCCCGCACAGAATATGATGACATACGATGAGGAAAGATGCAATATGATTAGATGTCATGCCATAAGATATGTTATCCATATAATTGTATTAGTGCATGGGAAGGTTTATGCACTGCGGATTATGGGCTACAGATGCTGAACCTCAAATTACCCTGAATAATCTCATCCTACATGCAGACTCTCTTGTACCAGACGATGTGCTGCTTTGATCTCAAATTATGGATGGCAGTCACATAGCTTCTCTCTCTCTCTCTCTCTCTCTCTCTCTTTCTGTCTCTCTCTCTCTGTCTGTCTGCGTTTTGGCATGGTAACTCAGAAAGCTAAAGTACTCTATACACAGTAATTTACCATATCCTCTACAACTGCTCAAACATTTAAACATAACTTTTCCATGCCATAGCTTTCCATCTTTCATCTTTCCATCTCTCTCTCTCTCTCTCTCTCTCTCTATCTCTCTCTCTATCTCTGTCACACTCCCTCTCTCTCTCTCCCTGTATTTTACCATATCCCTTTCTCTTTCTCTTTCTCTTTGTCTATCCAAGCAGTTAAGCAAATGGAGATCATGTCAGCTCTGTGTTTTGTGAGTTTGGCTGGATTAGGCTGGAGTGTGGAGTGTGGAGGGGAGAGGGGTGAGGGGTTGAGGGGGTGAGGGGGTGAGGCGTGAGGGGAGAGGGTGAGAGAGTGCACCAGTGAGAGGGCACACCAAGGGTTGAGACGTCTCACCCTTTTACACACACCTGCAGTCAAGAGGCCGAAACTCAAGGGGAAAAAAAGGAAACAAATAGAACGCTAAAGGCTGACAGGGTACCAAAAGACTGTGGAATTAACTAAATATAAAACAACAACATTCAGTTGAATTGAGATGTGAAAACTATTCTGGTCTCCAAAATACTGATAGAATCGTTATTTAGCATATTATTAAATTAGACTAACGTGGAATATTGCATTTATCCGGTGACGGTGTCACAGAAGCATATGGCACAGCTAATCAGCACAACATCTGAAAATATGCATGGTTTCATCATGTCTACCCCAACTGTTTCATGTGAAATCTGTCCCACTAAAAAAAAAAAAAAAAAAAATCCTGGCCAGAGCAGAGCTGTCTACATATAATCTCCTGTGCAGCTCGCTCCAAGCTGACCCACTTTCACACAGTGTGATTCAGAACCTGTCCTCGCTCACCCCCCACCCCCACCCCCCACCCCCTCAACACACACACACACACACACACACACACACACACACACACACTCACACACACACACACACACACACACACACACACACTCACACACACACACACACACACACACACACACACACCCACACACACACACACACACACACACACACACACACACACACTCACACACACACACACACACACACACACACACACAGAGACACACACACACACACACATCCAGCCCCATGCCTGTCACGGCTCAGCCCTGCAGACAGACACATCTCTGCTCTCCATTCTGTTCTGTTCTGCTCGTCTACCAACCTGGCTGTCTCTGCACAGACACACACACACACACACACACACACACACACACACACACACACACACACACACACACACACACACACACACACACACACACACACACACACACACACAGACACAGACACAGACACAGACACAGACACGCACACGCACAAGCACACAGACACGCACGTACACACACAGACACACACACACACACACACACACACACACACAGACACAGACACACACACACACACACACACACGCACACGCACACGCACACATGCACTCCCTGACCCTCCCCTGCCTGACCCAGTTCTCCTCTCGCTGGTCTGCAGGTCGCTGGCCTTGCTTAGCAGTAGACACATGTCGGGGTGAACGTGTCCACACAAACACATCCTCCAAGACCCCAGTAGCACTTAATAACAGATCAATGAAATGCTTTTAAGACTGTAGGCTTAAGTTCAACCTGATCTAATATGACGCTGCTTCGCAGATAGGCTCAAAGTCATGTTAAATAACTGTGATAGTTAATATGATGGCACTATGCCACTCTCACTACGGACACTGTCCCACAGTTTTGAGTTCAATCACACCAATGCACCGCTGATCCATCCTCCATATTCTCCACCCCATCGTGGATCCCTGCCTCCACCCCCAGTCACCCCAGCCTGATGCCCTCATACTTAGCAGGGGCATCAGAACGACCTGCCTCCAGTTCTTCCGCCCCGGACTCGTCCAGCCCCGGTGCCCTCTAAAAGTCGGTCAATCTGGGCCGGGCTCCATGCACAGCTGTCCCCAGTGGCATGCTGCCCTGAAAGTCCCGCGCCTCTGGAAATAGCTGCTGCGGTAATCCGCCATGCAGACAGAACATTCTGTCTGTTTTCCCCTGCGAGCAGACGGCTTTTCTCCTCCGCGCTGATCACGATCGCCGATGCCCCCGAGAGGTTGGCCCGGGTCGGACGAGGTCTGGGGTGAACTAGCTCTCTTTTTCTCCCTCTCTGTCACTCTCTCTCTCTCTCTCTCTCTCTCTCTAACCTCGATCCGTGGTGCTGCGGTCGCGCCGCTGGGAGAAATGTGTTAATATTTTAATCTGATTCCATTATTCACACTCCCACAGCGCAGCGAGAGACACAGTTCATCAGTGAGATGCCAGAGCCACAACACACAACATAAACACAATGTTCTGATGTTCCTCTGATGTTGTTCCGATGTGTTTGTACGGTTGTGAGAGAATGAGAGACAGACAGAGAGAGGTAAAGAATGTGTCTATGTTGGGGTGTGCATGTCTTTAGGGAGGTAGGGGTGTAACTGTATGAAAAACTCTTAGTATGAAATATTTTTTCTTTGGTTTTATGCCATTTGTCTGTTGATATATTTTGTTCATACTGCCCAACACCATGGCTTTCAGTATAGTAGCTTTAGACATAAGGATCATTAGAATTCATACTGGTATGGCACAGTGTTGGCAATATGCAATATTTCAGATTTCCTTAATAGCATTACAGCTCTGCACCATTATATTCCTGGTGTGTGTGTGTGTGTGTGTGTGTGTGTGTGCGTTGTGTGTGTGTGCGTGTGCGTGTGCGTATGAGTGTGCGTGTAGGTGTTTGGCATGGACAAGGACATTTAATGATGGAGGATACTACTCGAGTCCCAACCGGCATCCAGCCACTGTGGCAGGTCACAGGTCATGAGAAAGTCTGAAACAAAGGGGCTGTTGTGGTGCGAGGTGATTTGGAGGAGGAGGGAGCGGCTGAGTCCGTATGTGTGTGTGTGTGTGTGTGTGTGTGTGTGTGTGTGTGTGTGTGTGTGTGTGTGTGTGTGTGTGTGTGTGTGTGTGTACCTGCACACGTGGCCCGGGAGCAAGAACGCCTGTGCCAATCGACTGTTGGAGTTTGTTCTTTGGCCAGATTCACCTTGACAAAGGCAGCGGCGCCGGACCGAAGCAGCGTGCTCTCCGTGGCATGTAACCCTATCCCATCTTCTCCTGAGGCCCTGCTGCACTCATCCACTCATCCACTCCTCCACCAGCCACTTCAGTGTGACCTCAAGCCCCCTGAACCACCCTCCGCCTCCCCTCGGCCAATAAACGTACAACACCCACCCCCCACCCCCTGCGTGTCCCTCCAGACCACTTCCTTTCAACAACACACCAGGGGGGCTTTCTGCAGTCAGCTCAGGTGTGCTACACATTTTGGAACCTCCAAAGCAAGCACAGGCAAAGGCCCTGTGACCTGACGGAGCAAATTAACACCAATCACAGATGCTGATAGCCCATAACAGATGGCCAGTAGCTTTACTCACCAGTCAAAGTGGTTTGTGGGGGCAGAAGGGGGGGGCGGGGAACGTGCAACAAATTGTCAAGCGTAGCCTGGAAAGTACCAAAAAGCCTGGCTGAAATCTATGACCACAACAATATTTCCTACAGTTGCCAGAATTTTCCGTGGATTATCCTCTCATATTTGTGTAAATATTTATCAAAGAATGAGAAAAGTGAAATATTTACAAAGCCTTGTGAATTGCATATAGTTTCTCCAGATTTCAGATTTGAATGCACTTCTGGAGATTTCTTCCTCTAAAGCAGAGAGAGAATACTGATACAGTTTTCAAATATAGTATATTTGGATCAGGATATTACATCTGAAGTCCACCTACCCAAGAACACATACACACAGGTACACGCATACACACACCCACACACTCAGCTTCCCTATATTTCTCTCCTTCTCTCTCTCTCTCTCTTTCACACACACACACACACACACACACACACACACACTTTCATGTGGGTAAAACTAATCTCAGCCTGAGGCAACCAGGATCAGAGAGGACAGAAAGAGAGAAGGAGCCACAGGGAAGGAGTCTCGAGCACGGCCATTGATCAAACTCTCAGGCCGCTGGCCCTTGACCTCTGCTCCCTCACAGGCTGCTGCCGAGCACAGGGTAGGACGCCACAGGAAATGAAAGAGGGGATGGGGGGGGGGGGGGGGGGGGGGGGGGGGGGGGGAGGTGGGGGGAGGTGTGGAGGTGGGGGCACACGACAGACGTGCACAGCAGAAAAGTGCACACATCTCAGCTGTCCACTCTCCAGCGCGAGGATAGGGAACTGCCTTAGGCCAGTTTCCACCCATTTCCAGCACACGTGAAGAAAGAGAGAGAGGGAGAGAGAGAGAGTGTGTGTGTGAAGAAAGAGGGCTACGATGTCAAGTAGGAGAACGAGTTCCCTGCGAACCCAGTGACATGCTTAAATGACTGACAGGTGCTTTGCAGCAGCAATTGCCTGACCCTCCTGTGCAGGGCTAGGCACGCCTCCACAGTGTTAACTCGCTCAGCTGCATCACGATGTTTCATCCTTGAGCAGAGTGCAAGCTGAATGAAGAGAACACCCTTCTCTATGTGCAAATTACAAACTTTCTTATGACTTACTCAATAGTCGTGTGTAAACACAATAAACATTCTAACCAAAAAAAAAAAACGTTTTGGGCAGACATACATTTAAGTTTCTCTGGAGGGCAGGTGATTCGGATATTCCAATGTTAACAACCTTGTAATATTGTAAACACAACGCAGTTCGAAAAAGTTCTCTGTTTTTCCATCACATATCTGTATCACAGAGATTTACTCTGGACTTCTTTGTCCATGAAATAATTGTGTGCAATATTCATTTTAACACTTGCCTTCTTCATTTCAATGTATTAGAGCGTTAATGCTGTAGAGATAATGCTATAGAGATAATGCTATAAAGTTAAAGCAGGCTATGTTTGTACAGGACATTGGCTTATACATCAAGAGAAGAAATGAGACAAGAGATTATGAGAATTAGCCTACTCAGTCACATCGCACAGTCTACAATGTCATAACAATTCAATCAAGACTAAAATAGACTAAAAGACAAAGAATCCATCTCCAAATAAATGTAACCAAAATCTCCAGACGCACGACCTTGATGGCATGGGAGCAAGGTTTGATATGTGATGGGCTTGATGGAGTTAAAATGAAAAGTCCGCACCGCAACCTTAGTAACCTTTCAAATGAATCACCAGGACTATGAGTTCTCCCAATGACGCCAGTGGGGTTTTTTTTTCACTGAGTTAATCCATTCAGGAAATGGCCATTCACGTCAGAAGCAGGCTCTGTCTCTGAGACATTCACCTGAGCTACATCCTCACTGACCACCCACCCCCACCCAAGACCAGCCCCTGTTCCAGTTCACTAAAATCACTCTCACATCAACTGACAAGAATAGGGCATACAGTAGCTTATTAGAACACACAAAAAATGTTAACCATTCAAGATCATTCAAAGGGATTACAGGTTGTCTTAACAGCTGTGGAGGAAAGTGATATCATTAAAATCCAAAAGGTAGTTATCAAATGTTACCTGCCATCTGCTGTTGGATTTTCTAAAACAGCCACTGGGTATACAGCCACATGCCATAACTGTGATACTGTGATATTTCAATTGTTATGGGCGCTTTATAAACACATTTGACAAAACTCATCTGATTCATCTACAAGCTTTCTCTATATCTGATTTTGGAAGAATTTAGATGAAATCCAGGGAACCAGACTTTTATTATTCTACAGACTGTAGCCAACAATTTTCAGAAATGTTATAATAAACGTTATGTCATACTTAACATGACTCACCTGATGTCGCTTTATGGCTTTAGAAGAGTACCTACAAGTCTGTATAGTAGGCCATCATTTGAAGCATTGTAGACATGGGCCGTATCAGATGTCTGACGCTAACCTTGATAAAGCCGGTGTCCCGGGCCTGGGTTATGTTAGCAGTCGTCTGCCGCTCCGACTGTATGAAACCGGAGCCACATACTTATCGGGGTATTTATAAACAAAGTGGTTCTGGTTGTAGAAAAATATCTTGACAAACCCTAACGTGGCTGTGAGTGAAGACTCAACACCGCTAGCCGACATGTTGCAGCCTAATGCGAATAAAGACAATGGTGATGGTAAAGTCTCATTCTCTATCAATGAGCCAGAAAGCGAGACTAATGCATCCAGAGCTGTGTTGTGTCGTGTGTCGTCGAACATGTAAACAACATACGACGAGAATATAACACACAGTAGTTTTGACTGGAACAATCCTGTTTACTTTGAAAGGCCCAATACCCTGCCTGACTAGCTCTGGCAGCACCACCGCCACGCAAGGGCTGTGTTGATCTATAACAGACAAGAGTCGCCATCTAACGGCGGAACGATGGAACTATAAAAGGCTCTTGTAACGTCTCTGGTTGACATAAGAATGTTGTAAAAACCCACATGCTTTAAAAAGCAAACTAAACAAACAGTCAAATGTTTGAAATGAATCGTGAAAATCGTAAAATCATTCATTGATTTACAGTAATCAAAGTAATCCCATTAGTGGAACACTGAACTATTTTGTTAACTTACAAACTTGTTTGTACCTTTAACACATAAATCAAAGAGTGTGGTGAGCCATAAGAGGTGGTAAACAAAAATACAGTAAGTGGAGAGGAAACATTTATTTGCCAACATAATTTATATCCTTCAGCAGTAATTAATTAAAATCCAACAATCATAATAATTACTGAGGCAATCAATTGCAACAAAATATAACACGCATTCTTTTGGAACTTCAATGGAATGCATACAATTTCAATATAATAATTTAAGTACAGAAAGCAGTTGTGTATAACCTTAATTTCTGTTTATGTACTGTTTTCAAGTACTGTAGTTTGCTTTAAAAGTATAAATGGCAAATCTTCTTAGTTGCATGCAGGGCACATGTGATCACTGTGAACTGGTTTTCAAAGCAGATGTGGCCGGCTGAATCATATAAAAGAATATGCTTGACAGTAGACACAGGTAAGGGGTAGTGCCATCTTTACCGAAATGTCCTGAACCATGGCTCACAGGCCACTGATCACAACAAGCCACACAACCAAAACGAAAGAAATGTAACAGACACAAAGCTATGGTTGTATTTAATCCCTCAAACTGCCCAAGCTCCCAACACCTAAGTCTCAGCGATGAGCTGTTTGGTCTCATTGTAAAGTGATTAATTAATGAATTCATTCATCCATTCATTCACTCATTTTGGAAGTCTTGCAGTCGATTCATCTATCAGTATGTCAGAGTGAGTCCGTTAGACATCCTTTCATACTTAAATATTTGTTTACAATTCAATTTTATCCATTATTAAAACCAATACAATTATGTAACAAGACAAAATAACACTAAACCTTGAAACATTGCTTCAAAACAGGTTGCCATGGTGTCTCTTACGTTAATATATTTGAGGCCTTTTGTTTTCATTTTAGCATAACCGCACAAGAGCTCTTCTTGTAGCGCACTGCTGAGATCCACAGGCATTGTGTTAGATCCCGGGGCAAGCACTGTATGTAACCCCATAGATACATTCTATAAAGGGAAAATTACATCTAAATGTGAGTCTACCTCACAATGTTACCCTGCCCCCTGAGAGAGACACTCAGTGCTATGCGCCAACAGCAGAACATGCTGAGGTGAATGGTGACCATTCACTATTGGTGGGGGGATGGGGGACAGAGAATAAACATAGCTGTCATTCACCTCATCTCACAGAAGCCCTTGCCAAATTACACACTAGTTTGCCCCTGCTGGAGGCATTGAGTTAACAAGTATACACTAACACACCAAAGCATGGTTGGTGGTTATTTAGGCAGACACGCACCATTTATACAGACAACCAATCACTATTTGGCCTGGTAAGCCCCTAACCAAACACCTGGTAAAGTACTGTACTGCTTATTATTTGCAGTCAGTCTGGAAGTGCCAGATACTTTGAATGTACTTCTGAAACATAAAAAAACAATATGGCAGACAGCAAGAAATTGGCAGCTTTGCAAAATTGACACATCTTCAATATACAAGACCAGGCAGCTTCTGGCTAGTTTAAAAGCAACACTTCTGATATGGCAAGTCACACAGTTGCGCATCAAGTGATATCAAGTGCAAGCAGTGACGACGTCTCGTTACGGTGCTTGCACAGGAAGCATTTCAGGGTGAACGTTTCTGCCGGCGTTCTGTTTGGTTCATGTTTTTGACTAGCTGATGTGAAAACAAGCGCGTTGCCGAAGGACAGCAGTCACTGAGCTCCCAATGCATATGTGAGCGGACTGGATTGACAAGGGAAGGCTTGTGAAAACCTCATTCGTCAAAGAGGTGCGCGTGAAACAAGAAGATAATGAAAGAGGAAACAAAATAAACATGAGTATGACCCTCCGTTACAATGGCTGTGCATCACTTCTCTATAATTACAATACTACAGTTAGTTCAGATCAACTGATAAAATGGCTACATTTAGAACCTATATGGAAAGACTAAAAATACACAACACATGTTTGATATGCATAAGTGCTTGAGTGAGGAATAACTGCATTATAGTTTGCTACAGCCTTTTCTTCTGCTTCGGAAGCAAAACATACCCCAGTATAGTACTTTGTCCTAAGCACCTGTAAATACTTTTAGCAAGTGAATATATAAATAAATGGAGTTAAATATTATTTTAACTACATTAGAGAGTTGGTTCCAAGCTAATTAGTAAGGTCCTTCAACTAAACAGTTTGGGAAATTGACAGTGTAGTAATACACTAATTACTGCGATCCAAAAGTAAGGCTTACTTCAACACCATACAGGAAGAAATTTGCTCCACAAAACAGGCGCAGAGGAGAGCACAAAACTTAAAGGTATTGATTATAAAGGACTTTTATATAATATAATATAATGCAATGTTATGTAATGTAATATAATTTTTCCTCTGATTCAACGAAAAAAAATCCTTTAAAAATAAAAACCTTCAAGTAAAGTGCCAACTGGTTGAAAGCACAAGGTAATTCCAGCCTTGCTCCCCACCAGCCTTGTACTATCTTGATTGTCTGGGGTTTTCCACCTTTTGTGCTTTGTTCTGGAAGGTTCTGTGCAGGTGACATGGAGAGATGTGGTGTGTGGGATGCATGGCAGGATGCGTTGTACTGTATGTGTGTGTGAGTGTGTGTGTCTCCTTTCCTCACAGTGTGTTTGCGGAGAAGAGCAGCCGTGTCCTCTCTGAGCGGCCTGGCCTCGTGGGGACCGGGGCAGTTCAGTGGAAGCCAAAAAGCTCACGTCGCTGCGCATCTGGGGGCATCGCGTCTAAACCCCAGTACCCCTCACAGCTCCTCTCCACGTGACAGGAACCTGAGTTTGTCACCCTCAGCCAGCATCCTCCGGGACAGCCCGACACACGCACCAGTCTCCTCAGGACCCAGGGGAGGGAGCTGAGGGGGCAGTTAAAAGAGTACGTAGGCGGCAGAGTCCCGGCATCCTGCAGCACCCCCCTGTACTCCCATCTTCACCTTCTCCCACCTATGGCTATTGACCGGTAAACATGTCGTCACCAGGGATACGGGAAATCACATTATGGGTACAGTTATCGATGCTGCCAATATACAGTACACATACATTTACATACATATATAGAATGGGCGTAATATACTGCAGCTGCCCACTGACAGAGTGCTACGGAAGCTTAGACATTTTGTTGTTGCTGTTATTGTTTTGTTTTGTTGGTTCAATCGTTTGGTGCCATAGGCTGCACAGGCCAGGCGAAAGGAGAGGCTGAAGGCTTTCTGCAGTGCGGCGTCTTCGAGGCTGCCCCGCGAGGGACCCTGACGACGGGCAAGGGGACGGCAGGGACAGGGGGACGGACACAGGGGGTGCGCTCAGTCCTGAAGCAGAGTCTCGCGCCAGTTGAAGGTGTGATTGGGCCCGTGGGTGAGAGGTAAGATGGGCGGGTCCACCAGCTGCCACACCCCCATCTCACCAATCTCCTCGCAAGCACAGAAGCCCAGATAAGGAATCTAGGAAGAACAGAGGGATGACAGAAGAGAACGACAGGAATAGAAGCAACAAGAAGAGTTATTAAAAACCCAACACACACATTATCACACACACACACACACACACACACACACAAATATAAACAAATGAGATGAGGCAAGACAACTAGAACAGATGGTCAGAAGAGGAGGCAGAAGAGAGGGGGGGAAAATGGAGAGAAAAAAACAGAGGGCTGACCTTTCGGACCACTTGCACAAAGTCCTTGGAATTCTGGGGGCTGAGGCCCTGCATCTGCCGCGTGCACGCCTCCAGGGAGGACGCGTGGGCCACTATCAGCACTGTGTTTCCTGTGCGGGGATACAGAGCTTATTGTAGCACAATCACAGAGCAGCAGATGGGATCGGGCGCCATGGGGCTCTCTACGCCCCAGGCAGACCTCTCTACGGTGGCCCTGCAGAATCCAAAAACCGCCAGAGAGGTCGGCAATAGCTAAGGGTCACACCTGATTACCATGCTGCTCTCTCTCTCTCTCTCTCACACACACACCACTCCTCCACTGCTGTATAACAGACCATTCTCTCATTTTCTGGCAAGAGCATGGAATGACACATGTGTACCATATGTCTCCCTCAGATGGAACTTGCGAGTCACCATTAGGTCTGTTTTCTATTAAGAATACTGACTGCTTCACATGCATAGGCTGATGTTCCCATCCATAGTGAAAGCTTGTGTCTGTGTAGCTCCTCAAAGAAGTAGTTTGCATCTATGATCAGGTCTGTCTTTCAGTGCAAACCGAGATCCATCTAATTGGATTTTTTTTAAAGCAACAGAATCATGACAGATTCCTTTTTTTTTTTTTTTTACAGAAACACAATTTAGGCTCAGCTCTATTTTTGGGCTGCTGTATCCAAAAGCCTGAATCTGGTCTTGTGGTGTGAAGACGTCAGGCCTACTCACCGAGGTTTTGGCACTCGCTGAGAATCTCCCGGGTCACCTGGAAACTCCGGTTAATGTACATGTCATAGGACTCTGACACGCCAAGCTTGCTAATGGGTATATGAGGTCTGAAGAAAAAGAGCACTTCGTTAACATTGATGTAGTATCACATAACCATCATACAATACTATAACAATTCCACTAATGCGTGTGTGTGTGTGTGTGTGTGTGTGTGTTTGTGTGTGTGAGTGTAAATACTGTATGTGTACAGCATGTGTGTGTGTGTGTGTGTGTGTGTGTGTGTGTGTGTGTGTGTGTGTGTGTGTGTGTGTGTGTGGGCGTGTAAATACTGTATGTGTACAGCATGTGTGTGGGTGTGTGTGTGTGTGTGTGTGTGTGTGTGTGTGTAAATACTGTATGTGTGTGTGTGTGTGTGTGTGTGTGTGTGTGTGTGTGTGTGTGTGTGTGTGTGTGTGTGTGTGTGTGTGTGTGAGTGTAAATACTGTATGTGTACAGCATGTGTGTGGGTGGCACAGATGAGCTCACCTATAGGTTGTATCCACACTCAGGCTAGCGGCTGCCAGATCGGCAGTGGGTATCCAGGAAGGCAGGGAGGTGCCCGCAACCCACTTGGTCCACTCAAACAGCCCCGGCTCCACACGGATCATAGTCTTCCCTTCCTGCTGGAGACCTGCAGACAGAGACAGACAAGGACGATTTAAACAATTTTATTAGGTGTTTTAAATGACAAAATGCTTCGAAAAATACTGTCATTCCTAGAACGTCACAGAAGCATGTAGTATAATATTACTAGAACTATTACTGGTTTTATTACTGCTCTTCAAGTACATTTAAAGGGCACAGCACACACCTCAGGGCATACACTATCCTTACTCAGCATTCTATATGCATAAGACTAGAGATCTAACTGCTGTAAGCAGAGTAGGAGTATGGGTTGGCTCATATATGTAAGGGTGTAGAACTGAAGTGTCGCTGTACCTCGCAGGATGTGATGGGCCGTTTGCACACAGCGCAGTGAGTGAGTGAGTGAGTAAAGAAGTGAGTGAGTGAGTGAAGAAGTGAGTGAGTGAGTGAAGTGAGTGAGTGAAGTGAGTGAGTGAGTGAGTGAGTGAAGTGAGTGAGTGAGTGAGTGAAGTGAGTGAGTGAGTGAAGTGAGTGAGTGAGTGAGTGAAGAAGTGAGTGAGTGAGTGAGTGAGTGAGTGAGTGAGTGAGTGAGTGAGTGAGTGAGTGAGTGAGTGAGTGAGTGAGTGAGTGAGTGAGAGAGTGAAGTGAGTGAGTGAGTGAGTGAGTGAGTGAAGTGAGTGAAGTGAGTGAGTGAAGTGAGTGAGTGAGTGAGTGAGTGAGTGAAGTGAGTGAGTGAGTGGAGTGAGTGAGTGAGTGAGTGAGTGAGTGAGTGAGTGAGTGAAGTGAGTGAGTGAGTGAAGTGAGTGAGTGAGTGAGTGAGTGAGTGAGTGAGTGAAGTGAGTGAGTGAGTGAGTGAGTGAGTGAGTGAGTGAAGTGAGTGAGTGAGTGAGTGAAGTGAAGTGAAGTGAGTGAGTGAGTGAGTGAAGTGAGTGAGTGAGTGAGTGAGTGAAGTGAGTGAGTGAGTGAGTGAGTGAGTGAAGTGAGCGAGTGAGTGAAGTGAGTGAGTGAAGTGAGTGAGTGAGTGAGTGAGTGAGTGAAGTGAGTGAGTGAAGTGTTGCTGTACCTCGCAGGATGTGATGGGCTGTTTGCACACAGCGCAGTGAGGGGGAGCAGTACACAAAGTCTATCGCTGCGTGACTCTCCAGGAGGGCCTCACCTACAGACAGAGAGGTGCAATAGCATAAAGACACAGACATCAAGCCACACACAGTACACACACACACACACACACACACACACACACACACTCTCTCTCTCACACCTACACACACACACATACAAAAACTCAGTACATGACAGTCTTAAAGATCCACATATGTTAGGCTAGGTGCCAGACACTGTTTAAGGGGCAGCATGTATGGTTAGGAAATTCGTGCTATGGCTAGCTTGCATGTTACATTTTTGTACTGGAGTGACATCCAAACCCACTTTTATCATAACCCTTCAGTTTAAAATGCTCCTTGGCAAAGTAATCAGACAAATCAGGATAACAAAGACAATTTGACTACTAGTAGATGATGAAATTAAATCACCCAAATCAACCAAACAATTCTACTACACCGTAGTAGAAGTTTGCTAATTCTACTATACCTTAGTTTGCTAATTGAAAAACTCTTCCAGAGTGAACTAGTGAGCAGCCAGAAATTCTATGGTGGAAGTAGATGATAAAAACCAGACTGTGTGTATTGGCTTTGTTTACCTATATTAAAGCCTGGGGCCTTCTCCCTTGATTTCCTATGCACTCAACTCCAAACACTCACTGTCTGGGTCCAGGAAATCTAAACGGACATCCCTGTGTGATAAGACTGAGGACCTTACGTTATCGTCTGTCTCATACAGAAGCAGAAGAGGGAGGGAGGGAGGGTGCTTACCTATGAGGCGAGCCTGCGTGGACCCAAACACAGTGATAGGACAATCCTTATCGTAGTCCCTGAACCCGCCAGTTCTTGCTGGAAGACTAGCCGGCATGTTAAGATTGGACCGCACATATCGACCTGGACGGGAATACATCGCACAATGCACACAGTGTTAGGCCAAAGTGGACATTATCAAGGAGACCCCAGACAGGCCTGGAATCAGTATGTCTGGGTCTTTAATGAGCATGTCTTTGTTCTTTTTTCCACGTCCTACCTTTGGCATCAAAGCACTGGGAGATCCAGTGTTTCCCAAACACCACGTCCATCCTCTCACCGTGGCGACACACAAACAGGGTCCTCTTCGGCAGCCGAGGCTGACTGTTTGGCCGGAGCATCTGGAACAGGGTAGGACAGATGTTTAGTTTGTTACACACATTTAGATACACTTCAGCAACAGCCAATATAATATCCTTCCATCCCTGACAGTGCAAGCATACCGCATTTATACATATAACAATTGTGAAATGATCTAAAATACCTATGAACATTCACATTATTTAAAAAAAAAACATTGTGATTGGTAATCCACAATGCCCCACCACTCAGTGTAATGTATATAGGCATCAAAAAAAGGTTGGGAATTGTACACCTGGCTTACCTGCATAGGTTGACAAATAAGACTGGGGGGGTCAAGGGGACTCGGGTCATCCAGAAGGCGGCTATCCAGCTGGCTATCTAGAAGCATCCCGCCCAAAGCTCCGCCCATGTCGGTAGGGGAGGTAGGGTTGAGGAAAGAATGGGACCTGTGAACAAATGTAGCGGAGATGAACAAAAGAGGACGCAAATCAGCATCAGTCTCTTTCTGCACTTGATTGGCACATGCCGCACTCACAGTCTGTGCAGCTCCATGTAAATGACAATCACAGTGTCTTTAATTATGTTAAGAATTTACTCACACAAAGTTCCCAGACAAAAGTCATGAATTATTATTTGACAATTGAATTGATTGATAATGAAAATGATTGTCCTCCACAATTGTTTCTTGGCAGGATTTATTGACAATGTACGTCTATATGTACCGCCCCCTCCCCCCAATAATGTGATTATATACTATGGATTAATCACATTTCATAACAACTTAATGACTGAACTTTGAGTATCCCGTGTGATAACACTGTTTACCATTTACAATATCGACACTCTGCCTCTTTACATTTTAAAATGCAGTTCACAAGTTTTCCGTGTTTTTGGACGCACCCATGGAAGATCCAGGTATCGCACTCATCTGCCCGACTGACATAGTTTTCAGGCAGTAGGCCAGACAGCCCCGTGCCCAGCGAGGTCCCGTAGACCCAGCCCTCGCTGGCACTGCTCTGCTCCACGGGTGACATGAAGATGAAGTCCCCTGGCACCAGCTCCAGCTCATCCTCATTCTGTGGCGTGTACGGGTACATCGTCCGCAGCGTCTGGGAAAGAGGAGGACGGACAAGAGGACATGAGACAACCATAGTCCATAGGCCATAGTCCAGCTTCCTTTTCTGTGACTTAGTAAGAGCACGTGGGCTGAACTCATATGGATGTTTCTTCTTTTTGTCACATCTTTTTTGCATTACTATGAGCTGGTCATTCAACAGTGCCTGCTGTGAGAGCACAAAGTCACATGCTTAGTGCCTTTTTCTTGCACTGTATCGCACCTCGTGATTGGCAAACCGGATGTCCCGGGAAAAGAGCACGGCCAGCCAATCACAGCCTTGCGTTACATCGATGCCCTTGGCCAGCTTTTCTAAAGAAGAAAGGTGATTGGTCTGAAAGTGGTACGCCAGAGTCACATGAAGCTGCTTTTTATGAGGCTCTACATGGGCATCTGTAAAGGAAAAAAACAGACAACAGTCAGGAAAGTGCCTGTTAAATACATGCCTAAACATGGGGCTGTGTTGATATGATATGATGCATTTATGAGCCTTCATTCTAACCACCCAAAGGTTTTAAGCCCTTCTCAGTGACATAAAATGCAGGCTGTGGTTTCAACCTTCAAACAAACAATTAGCTAATGAACCGCACCTCACAGAGTTACGGAAAGGGTGTGTCAATTGACAGATATATTTGAATGTCAAATCTAAATAATAGAATCCCATAAGTGCATTCCAACCACAAACAGTTACGGGCAGATAATGAGAATGAGAATTTGAACAGATAATGAGAAATTCATAACTTACTTATGCCCCTATCATGCAATTCCTGCCCACCTGCTTTTGCCGCCGCCTCGTTGGCGAAGTCAGAGGCGAAAGTCTTGAGCACCTCGGCCACCTGCTCGTCCACGAAGAGGCCGATGAAGTTGGAGGAGGTGTAGAGCTCCAGGGGGAGCGGGTTGGGGAAGCGCCCCTTCCACTGGCTCACCGTGGTCTGCAGCGCCTCACACAGCGCCTCCACCTTGGCGTCGGCACACTGCGCAGAGAGGCATTTACATTTAGTCATTTAGCAGACGCTTTTATCCAAAGCGACTTACATATGTGCGACTTACAATGTATACACATTTTACATTTACACTGATGGCACACTGCACATCAGGAGCAATTAGGGGTTCAGTGTCTTGTTCAAGGACGCTTCGGCAGGGAATCGAACTAGCAACCTTCTGATTACTAAACGACTTATTTACCTCCTGTACCACTGTCGCCCCCAGGAGAGAGACACAGCATGGTCCAGTCAGAGTTAGGTGCCACAACACACACACACACACACGAGGACCACCGGAAGAGACTAGAACACTTTTCAGTTTCTTCCCTTTATCACAGGGAAGCTGGGACACTTGGAGATGCTTCTGAACCCTACACTCTAGTTCTACACACTTCTACAGTATTAAAAAGTGAGCGCTGAACCATAAATGTCGCTAAACGGAAAAATCATTTGTAACAGACACAGACACAGCTCGGCCATAGTCCCTTCAGCGTCTGGTGTGCTGCCTTGCTCACTCTGTGAGCTTGCTTCCCTTTTTCACAAATCGATATCAACTGTCTACATCTCAAGAGACAGGAGTGTACTCTAAAGTGCTGCATACTCCAAAAGTAGTCAATACTCCAAAAAAACACTAAGATGAAAATGCAGCAGAAGACCACTTTGCAATGACAGGTTTGAAACACTGAAAGAGTAACCACACCACAAGGGCTGGTCTATAATTAGAGAGCACACAAATGAACAGATACACACACACAAGAGGCATGAATAACAACTGTGTTGCAATGAGAAGACCAGAGAGTCTTGAAAGAAACATCAACAGCACTCTCCCTAAACTCTGCTCAATAAGAGAGTAGCATGGGGTCACCTAACAGGAAAATAGGGAAATACCCATTTCATCTCACCACCAGACACTCATGAGAGTTTTTAGAGCCTTTTTTTAAAAAAAGAAGAGAGAGAACATATTGAAAAAACACAGACGCAAATCATCCTACGCCTCCCTCAGGCTGACTCACAGGAAGTACACTGAACTGAGCCCTTTTTGTTTCGGAACACCCAGGGGCAGTTCTTAGTATGGCCCATATAGGCAATGGCTGAAACAAGAGAGAAAGAGAGAGAGAGAGAGAGAGAGAGACGGAAAAAAAGACAGCAGCGCTTCACAAAAAAAACGGTGACACAGTAAACCCCCTCTCTCACCATGAAGAATTGGCAGAGCGTGATGTGAGGGAAGATGTTGTGGGCCTTGTTCTTGCCGCACGTGACGCGGCTCTGCTGCCAGAAGTGCGAGAGCTGGTGGAGCAGAGGGCCGCTGGGCCGCAGGTAGAGCACGTACTCCCTGGGCAGAGGGTCGTCCAGGAAGGGGTCGTCCACATGAGAGAAGAGCCTGGACCAGAGAGGAGATTGGATTGCGTTTAATTGTATCGTAAATCAGGTACAAAAACAAAGGAAATGCAGTTAGCATCTAACCAGAAGTGCAAATGTAGCATTATTTAGAGATAAAGTGCAAGAGTGATCCAATAAATATTATATTTAGTTTTTTGACAACATCTACAATTATGATGCAATTCTGATAGTACAGTGATAGAGTAGCTATGAGTTCTGTAGGTTACCGTGCGCACAGATTGTGCAGAGGTAAGTGTGAGCACAGTGCAGGGTAGTGTAAAGCAAAGGGGTAAGATAAGAGAAGGAAAGTCATATGGGGGCAGAGATGATGAAAATATGGGTGAATTGCATGTGTGAGAAGGTAAAAATCCCCCCCATTCTCACCGCTTTGCACTTCCGGGACCTAACTTTTGGCTCTCACCCACAATAGACTGTGGTTGTTCATGTATATGGGTGGCATGGGTGGTATATGGGTGGCAACACTGCACAGGCATTTTAAGTCACAAGATCTTCCTTATGTTTTCAAGATAGTAATTCATAAATCACAAGATAAGGTGTCCATAAGTCACAAGATCTTTCTTATGTTTTCAAGATAGTAATTCATAAATCACAAGATAAGGTGTCCATTTTGTTTTTCTTTTGTGAGTGCAACGTGCCTCCGTACTACAGATGAAAAGGCAGGGAGCCCAGTGGTGTGTTGATCACTGTGGTCAGGAAAGACACATAAAGCCTGAATGTCCAGCTAGGGAGCCCAGGAATTCCAGCCAGTTGTTACAGACAGGGCAGAGCCTTTTTTATCAAAAACTATGATGACTAAGCAGCTGTATAGGGCATTCAGACCACTCCTTATCACGCTCAGGCAGGCGGCCTTGTGGAGCGCTACAATAAGACGCTAAAGAGCATGTTGAGACGTTAAAGGGCATGTTGAGACGTTAAAGGGCATGTTGAGACGTTAAAGGGCATGTTGAGAAGGTTTGTGGCAGCCGATGGGAAGGAATGGGACCGCTGGTTGCCCTCCTTGCTCTTCGCTTACTGGGGGGTACCTACACAGGTTTCTTGCCTTTCCAATTTCTTTTTCGAAAGACAGGTGACAGGGATGTACTGAATGAGGTCTTGAGGGGCCTAAAACAGCTGAGCTTTACAGCACCAGGCTCATGTTTAGTTTAGTTTAGTAATCAGAAGGTTGCTAGTTCGATTCCCTGTCGAAGCGTCCTTGAGCAAGACACTGAACCCCTAATTGCTCCTGATGTGCAGTGTGCCATCAGTGTAAATGTAAAATGTAAAATGTGTATACATTGTAAGTCGCACATATGTAAGTCGCTTTGGATAAAAGCGTCTGCTAAATGACTAAATGTAAATGTAAATGTAAAATGTCATGTCCTCAAAATGAGGGAGAAGATGGAGGTAAGGACTGAGAGGTGTGGGCCAACCTGGAACAAGCCCAAACATGCCAGAAGGTCTGGTATGATAAGGCTGCCAGGCAGAGAAACCTCCAACCAGGGCAGAAAGCAGGGGCCCTACTCTGACATGCAAGATGAGTCCTGCTACCTATGAGATTGACTTACCAGGGAGAAGCAAACACAAACATTCAATGTAAACCTTTAAAAGAGTGGAATGAAAGAACGATGCAACCAGGACAGCAGCTCAGAGTGCAGGCTGTGGTGGAGGAGGGGTAAAGTCCAGAGCAGTTCTTCCCCACCAGTCAGCCTTCTTTTACCCTGGAACGTATCCCACCTGACCTCCGAACAGCAGAGGGAGCTACAGGGGATTGTTCCACCAGGCTTGTTCCAGGAGAGGCCAGGTTTCACGACGGTGGTGGAGTACTCCATTCCACTGAAGGACACTGTGGCAGTGCACCAAAGGATGTACCGTGTTCCAGAGAGTCTTCTGCCATCACTGACCTTGGGGGTGATTGAGAGGCCCACCAGTGATTTGAGCAATCCGGTGGTGCTCATGTCTAAAAAGGATTACACTAGGCACTTTTGTATTGACTTTCGTCAAGTGACTGCCCAGTCCCACTTCGATGCTTCCCCCATGTCCAGGCTTGAGGACTTGATTGAGCGCCTGCGGAAAGCATCCTACATTTCAACCTTGGACTTGTATAAGGAATACTGGCAGATTCCGTTGGTCAAGGCTAGGGATGATTATATTATATATATATATATATTTTTTTTTAATATCGATAGCGGAATCGAAAAGGATTTTAGCTAACGATTCCAAGGAATCGGTCCACTGGGAACTGGTTCTTAAAAGGAACCGGTTCTCGATTCCCATCCCTAGTCAAGGCACCCAGGCCCTACACTGCATTTCGAACCCCACAGGGACTGCTCCATTTTGTGGTTATGCCCTTTGGCCTGCAGGGGGCGTCAATCACTTTTCAGAGACGTATTGGCTGGCACAGACTCTTTTGCTGCAGCCTACCTAAATTACACTTGAGAGGGGCTCTGCATCTAGGTGAGTTTTGCGATGTGGGCTGGGCTGGTCTGGTCTGACCATCCACCCACAAAGGTGCACTCTAGCCAAGGAGGAGGTGAGATATCTGGGATATCTGGGACAAATTTGCCACAAATGGAAAAGGTTCAGGTGGTGCCGTAATGTCCAAGGCCCGGAACAAAGAAGGACGTCTATTCGTTCCTGGGGCTAGTGGGCTGATACCACCGTTTTGAGACAGACTTTGTTGGACTTGACCCGAAAGTCCGGTTCCACCTAGATCCCAATGGGGGGAGTGGCAGGAGAGGGCACTGACACTTTAACATTTGATGTGCCAGGGAGAGACTTTACCCTAGAGACTGACCACTGCACCTTCAGTGGCTTTGGTGCATGAAGGACTCAAATGCCCGGATCAGCCGCGGGTTTATTAGCCGTACCAGTTCACGCTGCAGCACAGGGTAGGAGAACAGAATGCTGTGGCAGAGTTTTTGTCCCGCCATCCATGTGGCGAGACTCCAAAGGGAGAGGGAAATGTGAGAAGGTGAAATCACCCCTTCTCACCACCTCGCACTCCCGCAAGAACTGGAACTAACTGGCTGTGTACTGCATGAGGGCGGGAGAGAGAGAGCACACACATGTGATTGTTCATGTACAGTACGTTCATCTAACCACCATTCTATGGACACTTCGGCTGTGTGCATTAAGAAGGATGATGTGAGTATGCGCCATAACATGGTTGTAATGCAGTTTTGTCCCAGTATCACAGAAAACACTTAGAACTCATTGTCACTGTTTATAATTGTATTATTATTATTATTATTATTATTATTATTATTACATGTTCACCATCCACAGCAGGTAGTGAGATACCCACTATTGTATGTACTATTTACTCCCTGTTTCTGTCTAAAACCCTGATTACTTCATACATACTGATGCTCACACTTTGTGAAGTGCATTATCCTCAGGGGTGTCTAATGTCCACTATGTTATGTATGTATCTGTGTTGTGCGCATAGTGTGTGTAAATATCGTGATGTAAATATTGAGGTAACAAGATGCAGGTGCATCTCTGTAGGGATCCTTTCCATATTGTCAGACCCTAATAATGACATTTACAAGCCTGTCAGTGGCACAAACAAGCGGTTTATTTTGACGTGCTGGCTTGCCTCATAGGATTCCATTGTGTAACCATATAGCCAAAGCACAAGCTTTATGGACTGTGTTGCCAGTTTTGAAAGCTGGCATTTTTGATTCTGGTTTTATTTTTGTTCTTGTTTGGTTTGCATTTTTTCTGGGATCTTTTGAGTGTTCATCTGTTAAAAAAAAATATTTTATATTTTTTGGAACCACCTCTTGCACATTTCCCCCACATTTCCCACTTACTCCAGTCAGCCCACATTCCCACACGTGGGGTGGCCGCCTCAGTCCCTCACAGCATGGACATTTATGAATGCATTTGTGCAACTTTTGCTCCATTGGATTTTCTCACTCAATTAGCAGGGCGAGGTAGTACATTTTGGGTCATGTAAGATCACACAGCTGCCAGTAGAGGGCACTGAATGCCTGTGAGATTCCAAACTGTGTTAAGGCTGAATTGTAATAAAGGGGGCCCCGAGATGAAAGATTTTTTGAGTGTAATGATACTAAAATTTTAATTTGTGTGTGTGTATGTGTGTGTGTATGTGTGTGTGTGTGTGTGTGTGTGTGTGCGCAGTTTGTGTGCAGTTTGTGTATACTCACCAGTCGCAGGCAGCTTGTACATTTCTGCCCCCGGTTGAAACCAATGCTTTCAGCCTACAATATGAATGAGAGAAAGGGAGGAGGGAGAAACAGATGGAGGGAGAGAGAGAGAGAGAGAAAGAGCAGAAAAGAGAGAGGTGGGGATCAGATCCATGGTTGCATGAGTCACAAAATCAATAGTTTCTCTTCCAGGGGATGCTTATTACAATGAGAGTATTCAGGACTGAGTTCAGCTAACTGTGTGCATGGCCATGACATGATGCACACACACACACACACACACACACACGTTGTCTCTCCTTCACAGACACAGGAGTTGTGTGTGTGGGGGGGGGGATTTGGTACAGTTCAGGATGATGGTAAGACCATGTCCATCCATCTGAATTTGGTATTATTATGTGTCTAGGGCCTTCAGTTTGCACACACACACACACACACACACACACACACACACACACACACACACACACACACACACACACACACACACACACACACACACACACACACACACACACACACACACACACACACACACACACACACACACACACACACACACACACGTACCATAAGTACCATCTGTGTAATGACAGGTAAGAGACAGCACAGGGGAAAAAACATGCAGTATTTTTTTTTAAACTTTTTTTTGTGCTAGTGTCCTGCTAGAATGACAGTATACCTGTTAATAGCATAAACAGAAGACATTTGATTTGCTGCATGGCTTGTTATTTCAGAAACAGGATCTGTTGTGAGCCCAGTTTGTTTGCCACAACAGCGCTGTGTATCAAACACACAAACCTTCCCAGCAAGCACACTTTACATATGTCTATCTCGCAAAATTACCACACAACGAATCAACACGCCCACACACATTAAGTCAGCCAACCACACAGCACACACAAACACTCACACACACACACACACACACACACACACACACACACACGCCTGACTTTTGAAAGCACACCGTGGGGGAGGGGAACTGCAACACTGTAACTAACGCATCGCTGGAATTATAGTAATTTCAGTAAACTTAAGCCTTCACTGGGATTCCGACTGCCTCCCAAACATCATCTGATACACAAACCTAGTGTAGTGTGTAGGCTGCATATTTCACCACATACCCACATATAACCACACCACAGCAAGGCCACCTACAGTCAAAACTCGCCGATCAAACGAACACCGCTTCAGACTAGTTACATTTCGTCTCAAACCCGGCGCACAATGCAGCCTTGTTCCCGTGGCAGTAAACTGAAAACATATATGCACTCATTAACGTAATCTTCTCTCTGACACTCTTTCATCCACAGTTGAAGCATCGGTTCTGCAAGCCTCTAATTAGAGAGACTGACTGGGTCGCACGAGGGTATGCCTCAGCAAATGAAAGGAGGCATAGAGCGGGAGAGGACAGAGGACTACAAAGATAAAAAAAAAAAATGTTTTACTTCTTCTCTCGCTCTACGAAGACTTGGATCGAAAACAAAATAAGGCTCTCTGGCTCTAGAAAGCTTGGGGTTCATATTAACTGTATGGCGCGTCTCGGTGAGCCGTGGGTGTGTTGGACGCAGCGTCCATGCAACATGATGGTGCATAATCAAATAAGGGGCCCGGCAGAAACAGTGCTGTGTTCTCGTGATCCAGCCCACAGGCCTTCTTCTCTTTCAGAGTGAAAATGAGCTGATTAAATTACCTACCAATCTAATTAGTGTCTTTTTATAAAAAGCTCTCCGTATCACGCACTCTGATAGGATCCATGGGGACTAATTCCTGTTCTGACTAGCTTTCACAGCCACAAGCGAGACAGAAAGTAAAAAAAAAAAAAGAGCGAGAGAGAGAGAGACTTTTTTTGGTTGTTGTTTTCACAGGCCGTTCTTGCACATTAGCAATGTGCTAAAGTAGAGTGGAGAACACCAGTGGTGACGGGAGAGGTCTCTGGACGTTCTTTCTCACCGCAGCCACGTCACCAGATCTGCAGAGGAGCCCTGCTATCACACGGCATCTTGAACTGAGAGGCCGAGGGGTTAGTGCACTTCCCCAAACAGAAATGACCATTACCGCGCGGAGGAACACATTTTCTTTCCCCCCCCCCTTCCACTGTGCAGGTCAACTACACATGCACTATATAGTGCAACTATACTCCAGAATAGGTGACAGCCCTGCGGTTCTCTATTTTTTTCTGTAGAAAGGTGTTAACCCATGCATTGTTCTAAAATACATGTCTATTTCTAAAGGTATTGCTTCATGTTCACACCCGCTCGTGGGAAACAAATGTGAGGTTTAGATACGGTGTCATTACCAAGTAAGGTCCCTCAACATACTGCTCGCTCTTAAAAGTCTTTCTTTACCTCTGTCCCTCACACATACACACACACATTCACACTCACACACACACACACACACACACACACACACACACACACACACACACACACACACACACACACTCACACACAAACCAAACAAACAAAACATCATGCTCAAATAAATACAGTTTTGTGCTTTCTTTGGGACCTGAGGGACTTCACAGTTCATGCTTGTTGGTGCATTGGTCTATTTTTAACCCTGGGCTACCGAAGGTTTGCCCGGCACGCCCACTCACCCCCAGGCCGGAGTGCCCCACTGCCACAGTGGCATGCTGGGACGGGAAAGCCCTAGATACAGAGCCATATGGCGCCGTGGACACAACCGCTTAAAAAAAAAAAAAAAAAAAAAAAAAAAAAGCATATGCATGCAGGCGCCCTAGACACATGCTCACCCACACACCCAGATTCACACTCTGTGGCCAACTCTACCAGACAGCTGTACGTGGCATGTGCTTGCTCAATAATCTGTCATATTATATTCGCGCGTCCATATGCTGTGGAGGGCACATGCTTGCGAACACCACAACACACGCTATCAAAGTGGTGACAAGCGAGCGAAGAAAAGCAAGAACTATAAATTGCAGTTGTACCACAATGCAACTGCCAAACTTGCAGTTCAGCTCAAAAAGGCCTAAATATCTGTAATATTTTGCCAGTCGCTAGCCTGCATTCATTTGGAGATTATTGCTGTTTTTAAAGCTGACAGTGTCTGTAATGAGGAGTAAGGCAGATAGTTCCGGTAGGCTATAAGCCAAGACCAAAAGATGAAAACTTTTATTTTTTGCCAGTCTCACCAGCATGTGGAAATGAGTTTGACAAATGAGTTTCTCAATGTGAAGAGACCTCAGATGTGTTACTGCCTCCCTTAACATAGTTCATTACCATTACTCTCTCTCTCTTTCTCGCTCTCACACATTACAGCATGTTACAGTATACTGTCACATCTCCAAGCATAACACAACAGAACACAGTTATACCAGGCACACATACACACAGACCCCCCACCCATGGTCTTATTGTATGCGATTCTTCTGAGTTACTGTGTTACAGGTCCCCCCTCCCCCCCTGCACGGCAGCCTCCGTTCCAAGCAGGAACTGAATGATTTATTTATAAACTGCATTTCCTGTCCTTGGGTAAGGAGGGATAAAAAGGCTGGACCCGGGTGCGTTCCCTTTGCATGTGTGTTTGTTTATGTCTGTTTGTGTGTGCATGTGTGTGTGTGTGTGTGTGTGTGTGTGTGTGCATGTTTTCGTACAGGCTGTCTTGTGTATACTCCATTTTGCACAAATATGCATTTGAAATACCACTGGGAAAAAAAAAAAAAAGTTTATTTACAAGTAGGTGGGACAATCGAAATGTAATAAAAGTACAAAAAGAAATGAACGGATTCTCAGAACACAACGAATGTCAAGAGGAACCCAACAGTAAACCAATGAGCACACACACAGGCCTGTATGCATCCTTGCACTGCTAGCCAGAAAAAAGACGTGTCTCTCCTACGTCGCCTCTCCTTCCAAACTCTTGGGAAATACACACTTCCTGTTTACACAGCAGTCAGTCCGCATGCATCACCGCGGCGCTCGGCCCACCCGCAGCAGTGGGAGACCCTCACAACTGCAAACTAAACCCAACCCAACCCACAGCCACTCCAGCGGCGCCATCAAATACCATAATACATTTATAATTCTCTCTCACTCGCAAAACAGAAGCCACTGTGTTCATTCCATGTAGCCTTTTCCTCCGTGAACGGTTAATTATTAGACAAATGACCAGGCTTGTTTTTACACAACACAGTGCAGCCTTTGTGAGTTCCTCAGGGGTGGGTGTGTGGGGGGGGGGGGGGGGGGGGCTACTTTCGTTCTCACTCTCTATTCTCTTCTCTCTCTCTTTTCGCCCACATACTGAAAAGGGAGACTCGCTAACAATGGAGAGTGTGCCTGCTCCGATTGTTCATGTGACAAACACCCCCCCCCCCACACACACACACACACACACACACACACACACACACACACCTTTCTACCTTCCATACTGGCCTCATTAGCATTGTTCGCTAATTGCAGGTCTCTGACGAATAGGGTGTTTTTTCTCACTGAGTGTCAGGCGGATTCCGGCAGCCTTTGTCTGCACACTCCTGTTACTTTGTTTTCTTTTACACAGTCCATCTTTCATACATAGCCCCCCCCCCCCCGTGCACACACACACACACACACACACACACACACTCCTCTCCTTTCACAGCCACATCATTATTCTATTAAGAGGGGCTGCACATGAGGGTGTGGTGAGGCGAGAGGCGGGTGACACCAGCGTGCAGAATGCGTGGGGGGGGAGGGAGGGAGATGTGATGTGATGTGTTCATCTTTCAATAAAGGTACATTTACATAGGAAACCACATGATTGACAGGAAAATGGAAGATGATGCTTTCACTATGCAAAGCGGCTCCTAGAAACATCTAACCAGATCCACACACACACACACACACGTGTCCTGGCCTTAATCACCTACCCTAGTGTGAGTGCAGTACTAACAGTAACTACCCTCTGCCCTCAACAATACAGAGGCTAGTTCAATCATCAACCCTGCAACAACTCACAAATGCTTCAGGTTAAGGCAAGTGAGAAGGAGTCGGAGAACAAAAGAGGAAGAGGAACTGTTTAACCAGGTGACTTGAGTGAGTGGGTGGGTGGGAGAGAGGCTGAGTAGGTGAGAGAGTAAGTAAGTAAGTGACTAAGTGAGAGAGTGACTTGGAGAGGAAAGAGTACGAGGGTGATGGAGTGAGTGGAAGAGTGAACCGTTTTCAGGATAATTCAGCGTGTGGTTTAAAAAGAAATACACAAAAGTACTCACGGCACAGACAGTAGCTCTGCTTAAAATGAACCGCTCTCTTTAAGACTTTACGTTTTTTGGAGACAGCCCCAAGGACACGTGAAAGGCCTTTTAGAGAACCAGATGCTTAATATTGCAGTAGTGAGCATCATTACAACCTGTGTGAAGTCTCTCCCTGAGAGGCAAAGGAGACTGTGCGAGGAACACTTCAAACGAGAAAAAGAAAGAGGGAGGGAAGTTACTCCATGAGGGTATGTGGGAGAGGCCAAGCTGATATGACTCTGTGTGTGTGTGTGTGTGTGTGTGTGTGTGTGCTCCTAAGCTGTGACTCATTAAACAATAACCTAAGGCCTATGAGGGGGGAAAAAAGTGACAATTAGCAAGAAGAAGTTGCTCACTCCAGCAGCACAACAGAAAGCATGACTCACTGTGGACTTAGAAAGTGCTCAGGCCTTAACGTCACTTTCCAGCCCTGCACCAGCTTCCATCCATCCCCCTGGCCCCACTCCAAGACTTCAGCGCAGAGGCCACCGCAAATACATCACTACAACAGGAACCACCAAATATAGGACCACATTCTTCAAGGCTCACGGACAGTCATTTGAGTAAAACTGGCATGAAACACGCCTCTCAAATAATAACATGGCTAATATGCAATATATACACTAGCATGTAATGCTGTGTATGTCCTTCACACTGCTAATGAGGAAAACCTGAGGCTCTGTTGAAGCTACACTATGGAACACTTGCTAACTTATCAAGCCCAAGCTAGAGATTCTACAAACCTTTCCACCCAACGTTTCTCCCTTGTTCTTCCCAGACCACCAGCTAAGTTCTTGTGTCTACATTTACTGTTGTACATGTATTGTGACTGACATCCTAAAGACCCAATTACTGACTCGGGGCGTGTGTCCATATAACGTTCTTCTCTGGCAGAAAAGTGCTGGCAGGGCACTGGGGCTCAACAGTGATGACACCAGCGTCTTTCTGAAAAGTTCTGACATTTTCAACTTGAAGCGCTCGGAGCAGCCGCACAAAAAAAAGGACGCTGTGCGCAGCACTTTTTCTGTAGGTGGTCGCATACACTCTCTCCTCACTGGGAACAATTGAAAAAAAAAGAGGCTGAATATGGACACTCAGCCTTAACGTCCTCCTAGGCTTCGGACTGGTTTAAGACCGAGGGCCCTAATTTCATTGATGGGCAACTGGCAACGAGAGAAGAGCAAAGTCCGCCGTGCATGAACTCATTTAATAACTTGGCAAAATCATTTTGCTAATTTAATAGCATGAGCAATAGCCTAAGTGCAAACATGGGTGGGTCAGCGCCAAGGGTCTCACATGCCACGCCATAGTTTAAGTTCATGCGTGACAGACTTTGCTCATCGCTTTGCCCGTTGCCTGTGTCCTAATGAAAAACAGTATAACAAATATTTTTAAAGAAATTAAAACGTTTAATAAAACCTAATAAGAGCTTTAAGGTTAGGTTGAAGAAATGTTCAAATCGGTGGTCTGATTTAAATACAGTATATATTAAAAATTTATTAAAAAAAAAATTATTAAAAATAATTTTAAATAGAGCAATCTACAATTAAACAGTGACTAAAAAATTCTTTAGGGGGGGGGGACTTTTACTTTGGGGGGCTTACTCTGGACACTAGGTAAGTAGTTTGCTAGGGATCTGTGTGTGTTTGTGTTTTTCCCAAAAAGATCAGAAAATGAGTAACCAAAAATATGCTGTCTTATTAATGACAAGCGTGTAAGCATTAGAAGCATTTCAACCAAGATGTTAGGAGTTAGAACAGAGGCTTGGTGATTACTGCTTAACACTGAACTGGAACATGCCCATCGGTGCATGTGGCTCTCTTCATACCTCCACAAGCAAACACTACTGATGAAGAAATAGTATACAACCAAAGAAATACTCTTTCATCTTATTTCACCCTATGGCCTCTACATCACAGCACACCATTCATGGACAATGCAACACTATTCAACAAATGGATATCCAAATGCTGTCCTTTTTTTTATAAGCTTTAGTTGTCATCACTGATAAAGGCATCAGTAAGCTACTAAACATCCAAGCCTTTGACCTTATCTAAAGTGCTTGTGCATGCATGTGTTTGTGAAACTCTCTCCCTCGTATGTCAAGATACTATTTCTTCATTCTTTCCAACTTATCTCTCAAGCCATCATTCTTTCACTCTAGTTTCAACGATTGCTCAAGAAAATATGCAGGGGCTCCCAGAGCTAAAGATCATTAAGCACTGCGCATACATGCATTCGTTGTGTCTGAAATATGAAATATAGTTCTTATATCACTTGCAAAACACTTCTTTATTCTTTGGATATGCTCAGATATGAAAATTCAAAAAGAAATTTGTTCAATGTCAGTTCATTTTATCAATTGCTCTCAGATGGTCTTTTTCAAAATACTTCACGATGGCATAATATGACTTGCAGGGGCACATTCTGAAATGTAATACAGAAAAACAAACCAAAATCCCTGCGTGGTTATGAAAAATGAATGTGGCTTTATTTCAGTAACTGAATCCGAAATATGAAAACCAGTCTGAAGAGGCAAGGAGGAAGGGGGCAATGCAAACACACACACACACACACACACACACACACACACACACACACACACACACACACACACACACACACACACACACACACACACACACACACACACACACACACACACACACACACTCAAAAAATGTAAAATGTACTCAAAAAGGTAACGGCAACAGAGACTTGAGTGCATATTATTTTGGTAGTGTGTTCTCTCGCTCCGTGTTGTCCCACCCACCACCCCCACATGTGTCTGTCTCAGCACATATGGGTTCCTTTATGTCCCAGAAGCCTCAGCACTCTCTAAAGGTCACAAACCACTTCCTGAACGGGCCACTTCCTCTCCGCGGACAGACTTCTCAAGTCTGCGGAAGCCTACAAATTTCTGCACAATTAGACGAAAATCCCGAACATAATCTGAACAAGGGAGAGCTTAACTGATGGAGCTGGAAAGCAGGGCATCACTGGTTGTTTGAACGGTTACAAGAAAAGGTCAACAGGAAAGTAAAAATCAAATACGTACATCTGATAACAAGCAGTACATCTGGTGCGTATTCAAAAAAGATCAGGTACTAATTGTTTTGTTCTGTACAACTTCAGTTATTTTTGGTGCAGTCTGATACCAAGCTCATAGTTGCTTTTGAACTTGACGGCGAAACAGCTCTGTGACATTTTAACACTCTGATCTACATTTATCTCATCAAAAAACATTCATCTCATCACCTCATGTCACTATTCAGTAACCTTGGAAACCGTGGAAAGGTGTCTGTGCTGTGCATGGTTTTGAAAACCAAACATGAAAGGTGATAGATCATCACCTTTTCTGAGAACGGTGTCAACGCATGTGTCTGATTTTTTTCCCCCCAAGTGATCTGACAAACAATGTACAGAAAAACAAATAAAAACCACATAAGCCTAGTTAAGGTGACGTACTACATAAAAAGAAACATGTTCCTTCAAAATATAAGTGTCTGAAAGACTTTAATTAAGTTATCATTATAGACAACATTTGAAATGAATTACAAGGAACATGTATTGAATAAAAAGGTATGTGTAAATTCATTTGGCGGGCTGTTACAGAACATTAATAACCGCAAACGGAATTGTGTTACATAACAGCAAAAAAATAGGCCTTTGCTAGGATCAAACTTAACATGCCAGTTTGTCACTATGCCGTACACATATTGGATAAATACATGAATACTCTACAAACTAAATAAGCACAGGATATATGCAGATATCTATAAAGTGGGTATGATGTTTACTGTTGAGACGATATTTTGATGATGTTGCAGCCTTGAGAGCCACGAAAAACATCAGTTCACCTTAGGAATGGCCCCTCTTCTAACAAAAACGATTTCTAAGTAATGCAAGTAGATAAGACCGTTAAAAATGTTGACAGATGGTAACATATATACCAGGATGCAGAGCTTACTTTTATCACAATGGACATCAAAATTAAGAGTATTGCTGGTGAAGCATCAGAACGATAAGTTACTTTATTGCATTGCTGTTATGCCTGCTGTCAAGGTTTAGAATTTTCATTAGTAAAGATGTGTAATCTCTAAAATGCATTGGATTTGAATCCAAATCATCAAAATGATCCGTCATAATGATCCGTCATGAAGCTCAGACCTTGCGTGACAACGTGTCAAAATGTTCTGAAAGGGTGCGGTAAAATCTCCACCGATGATGATGATGATTTTAAACGTTGAGATGATGTCCCCTTATGTTCAGTTTTCCCACGCCTCAAAAACTACATCCCCCACATCACCCATTTGCAGACACATAGGAACTCTGTCCCTCACTACACCCCTCCTCTCTTCCCCACAGCACGCCCAATACCAACACCACTCAGCTCCCAGACCAATAGCAGGCCATCATCATCATCAACCCCACCACCATCATAGAGATGTCACAAAGCCGTGGTTGTGTGACCAGGTGCCTCGTGTGGAGCAGATGGACCTGGAGAGTGTAATTAAAAGGTCACCTCATTACTCTCTGAGGCCCTTCTTCTCCACCACAGCCAGGCAGGTCAAACCACAGGGAGAGGCGCTAGGGCACAACCACATACTTCAAAGAGGCAGGGGATCCTGGCAGGTGGCTCGTCCGCACAAACACACACACACACACACACACACACACACACACACACACACACACACACACACACACACACACACACACACACACACACACACACACACACACACACAGCCCGTACAGACACAGATACATACTTATGTTAGCACTAGGCTTTATCCCACACCAACCAAATATTTCATGTGGTTTGGGATGGAATCATAGCTTTGGAATGAGTTCACGCTGTTCTCAAGATATATGGTAAGCGGTCGCATGTGCTTATGCTCCGTGTGAAAGAGACAAACATAGAGGAACAAATATTCGCGCCCATGTTTGTCATGTGCAGGAATAGTGATCACAAAAGGATGATCAACACCAACCTATATACTGCAGAATGTGAGAAAGCAGTAACGTGTGAAAGTTGCTTTGACATGGATGGTCTGTTGAGCTTCCATCCTCACCATCACTCGCTGTCTGAGACGATGAGTGTGTTGTGTATTACAGTCAGGATGTTCCGGCCAATTATTGCATTCATCACCAACTTTCTATAGACAAGACTGTTAATACCTTGTAAGGATCTGGACTGTATTAGAAGTAGGGTTGGGTACCGAGAACCGGTACCAATATGGAACCGGTTCCAATACAACCGGTACCTACCCGGACCGAAATGCAACTCAGATTTCGGTGCTTCATTTCGGTGCTTGAGCCAATTGAAAACGGTTGCTAGGCAGATTCCGCGGGGCACATGTAAAACTGCCCCAGCTCCCAATGTAAACTTTGTCCTGTGTCGCTCACGCTCATTGGTGTTTTCATAGCAACAGTCTTATGACGGTGAAGAGCAGGCAGCATTTCACAGAGCAAGCACAAACAGAACTAGCCATCAACCTTTTAACAGAGAAAATACCGAAAGGTAAACGGTCAAAAGTGTGGCTGTATTTCGCACAAAAATATTCAAACATCGCGACGTGCAGCAAATGCAACAAAACAATTGCGTGAAAAGAGGGGAGAGAAGGCAAGAGTCAACGGCAGATCAGCAACCGAAGACTGAAAAATATGATGACAGATACACTTACGGTGCAAACCCATGACAGCAACGCGATACGCTTCCATTACTTTGAGTGGGATTAGAATATCGCGTCGCTCGTAACGGTGTCATGGGTTTCCACCGTTAGCCTACGGTAGTCTCTTAAAGGGGCAGTACACATTTTCTCGTACTCAGTGTGTTCAAGTAACAAGATGAACTATAAACAAGATAGAAAAGATAGGTATAAACAAATCATAAAATGGTGAAATTTCATGAAATAAATGCAAACAAAATAATACATTTTTGACTCCAAAGGCAAATATGCTCATATTTTTGCAAAAGAAGTTTGAAGCTGTTTTTTGTATTTATTTATATTTATTTATTTAAGTATATTATAAACTGTGGTTTACAGTTAATATAATGTTCATAGTTTGAAGTTAAAAAGTTTGAAGCTGTAGTTTTAAGCCAAGTGTTTTGTATGTATTTATATTTATAATATACTTTAAACAGTTAATATATTGTTCAATTTGAAGAAAAAAAATGTATTGAACAAAAGAATTGCTGAAGTATTGAAGCTGTAGTGTGTGTACAGAGTGTGTGTGTGTGTTTTGTATTTATTTGTATTTATTTAAGTATAGTCTAAACTTTTGTTAACAGTTCATATATTATTTAAGTTTTAAGTTAAAAAGTGTTTTGTATTTATTTATATATAATCTACTTTAAACAGTTCATATATTTGGCAATAAAGCCTTTCTTAAATGTCGTCTTAAATTTTTTTTTTTTTATAAAAGTATCGGTTCCGGCACCGTTTAGGCACCGGTATCGTTTTAAAAGTATCGGTTATGTACCGGTATCGGATAAAAAACAAACGATACCCATCCCTAATTAGAAGTTACACAGTACAACAAAAGTAACCTGTTTTTTTATGACCAACATAGCTGTCAAAGATACAACAACACTGGCAATCACAAACACACCATTTTGACAAACACGCTTGCCTATAAAAAATAGTTTCTTTTCAGTGTGATGTCCAACTTTAGCTGCGGCCAAATCGTGGTAGTCTAGTCTTGTGGCAACAGTTTAATAGTTTCGCTTACTGTCCCACAAACAGTGTTCATTTGGCTGAAAAATAGACAATGATAGCCATTTACTGCTATTATACGAGAGAGGCGGAGTGCCCAGACTCAGAGAAGTCGTTCCCTTCCTTCATTGAACAGCTGAGTCTGTGCAGGCTTGACAAGGGCCCACTAAAGTTACAAATCTAATGACGGCAACAATAACCTGCTCCTTTACTCTTGGCAGTCTCCCTCTGCAACACATAGGCCAAAACTTGAGGTGAGGGCTGTGGTAGATTTACGACATTTAGCTGAGATGACAGCTAACACTTTTATTCTCCAAAATATCTACATTCGGCAGATTGACACACCAAGTTGACCACAAGTCATGTTGCTAAACTTCAACTTTACAAAAATAACGAAGAGCAATACCAAGTGATGGCACATGTGGTCTGTGACCGTCTGTAAAGACAGCTGCTGTCACACAACGCCGTCTGTGTTAACGTTTTTGTCATGTCCTTAGTCATGTTTTTTTTTCACTACAGACCATAAACATTCTTAATGGTAATGAATGGCTTTTTTGTCTGTTGTTTTATTAACTTGTTTTTACCATCCATATTTTATTAGTTTTTTTTTTTTCAAATATCCTTACCTGCTGGCAATGTGCACTTCTTTAATCTATCCTTCAATGTTCCTGTTTTTTTTATTATTATTATTTTGTAGTCATTTATGTAATCTTTTCAAAAATGTACATATTCAACTTTTTGTCATTTTTGCAGCCTTCTCTCTAGCAGTTCTGGCTTCTTTTCCAATTCTGACACTAACATGATCAAATTCACTGAATATCAGCCATACGTATATACACACATATATATATGTATATGGCTGATATTCAGTGAATTTGATCATGTTAGTGTCAGAATTGACATTTGGACATGACATTTGGAGTATTCTTCTTGAGGCAAAATTATAGAATTCAGTTAATTCCATTGATTTCATATATATATATAAAATTATAGAATTCAGTTAATTCCATTGATTTCATATATATATGAAATCAATGGAATTAACTGAATTCTATAATTTTGCCTCAAGAAGAATACTTGTTTTGAAGATCTGCACAGAAATCCTGAAACTAAGCGTGCTTGTTTGGGAGAGCCCTTGTGCAGAGAGACCCATGGTGAACTCGACAAACATTTCCACTTCAGGGCCACGATGAGTCGACCTGGCCAAACCTCCTCCTTGCTCCCTCTCCTCTCCTCTCTGTTCTTCAAGTGGAAAACTTGTGCAACTCCTCGCCTGGGGTTGCATCATCATCAGGGCGAGACTGGAAAGAGTCCCTGGGCGTCGGAGACAGAGGAAGCTCAGTGTTTCCAAAGTGAGAACTCTGCCTCTGCCTCTGCTCCGCGCAGCGCAGCGCAGCGACATGTCAGATGTCAGTGCCATCAGAGGACGCCTCGGTGGCAAATCCACCGGAGTCATGTACATCTGCTGCAGAAACAAGGACAACTTCGACATCTCATGTGCCTGATTGAGGCATTAGATAGATACTTGACTGTGCCCATGGGAAAATTTGACTTGGACTCAACCCATATGGGCCACACAACACTAGCAGACAGAGACATTGCAAAGTACACACGCACGCACACACGCACGCACACACGCACACGCACACACACACACACACACACACACAATCTCAACCTGAGGCATCCATCAGTGTGATTTCGTCCCGTAGTACAGCTTCTGCAACCTCTGTTTATTTTAGGCTACTGACTGACACAGGCACAAAGGAGTTCTTCTTAAACCAATTCAGTGTGCACCGCTGAACTCTGTATTGTCTGCCTGACTGGAACAGCTCACACTGAGAGTACAGAACATAGGATGGGTCACAGAGGATTCTCCCCACCTGTTTAAGAACGCACTGGACGACTGAAGATTATAATGATCTTTCTGACCGACCATTTTCACCAAATGCATTAACTTAATTTGAATGACACAAGACCATGCAGTTATTCGATACCGGATTACACTCTCTAAAACAGCCTGATAAAAACAGAAGCATCATTTTTTGTTCACCTCCATACAGACATAACCTAGGTAAAGAATACATTCTCTGGAGGAGCTGAGAACCTACCGATCAACAGGACTATCAATGTTGACAACAAGATACTTGTAGGAACTCGAGTAATTGGCTGGTTATGTATAACCACCAGACTGTGATCAACTTTTTGGGGGTAAAGTTTTTTTTACATTTAAAATTAGGTGGTTTGTGTCACACCCATCAACAAACTGCCTTACTTCTGGAGGAAAGATATTTGGACCATCATGATAATAAAGTAAACTTCGGGTGTTGTCCTGCCAAGGTCTCTCCGCGTTCAGAAGGATTTTATCTCGTGGCGCTACTGCTACTGTGTCACATTGTACACATGCCATCTGCATGCTGTAACTCACTACTGACTTACAGTAAGCAACCTTGGGTGTCTTGAAAGGCTCTAATGTATTACTATTATTCAAATTGTATTATTATTATTATTATTATTATTATTATTATTATCATCATCATCATCATCATTAACCCCACCAAACCAACTACGTGTTTCCATTTTTTCATGTACAGATATTCAAACGTTTATTCAGTCATGCCTTTTAATTTGCTAACCTACTGTAAAAACTTGACTCACGTCACAGGGAACAACCCAAGTCATTTTGTAAGACTGTCCAGAGAGACAGCAGATACTCCTTCCTGCAAATGAGTAGCTAGTTGCATCTAATCCCTCTTTTGAGAAGACAACACTGTTTCCCTATCTCTTCTCCCCCCCCCCCCCTCTCTCTCCTAAGTCAGATGACAAAACCAGCTGCACCATGGCCATCCGGTTGGAGAGGTCTGCAAATCACATGGCATGCAGTCATATTTTGTCTAATATAACACGCAAGACGAACTATGAGAATCTTAAGCTTTTGAGAGGACAGGAGCACTGCCAAGCCCTGACCTTACGCCATACAGTAGTTTGGCCCGTCAGCCCAAAAGGAGCCTGTCCCTTGTAAGGCTGTCATATGCATTTTGTGCTTTAAAGCAGAAGTGTGCCAACAAACTGATTTCTTCATATGGTGGTCTACACAAGGAAACAGACATACAAATGCAATACAATACAACAGTCATCTGTAACACACAGTCAAACATCTGCATGTACACACACACACACACACACACACACATTCAAGTGTGTCAGAGTCAGCACTCTCAACACATATTTTAAATCAGAAGTTTGTTGCAAGAATGTGAAATGTAGAAAAATCCTTGGCAGCCGGCTTCCCTTCAAAGACATATAATCTGAACGATGACATTTGGTCAAGACTTAATAACGCCAGAGATGTAGAGGATTTCCCAGATTATGACAACTTCGAGATTAAAATGACCCGGAGGAGAAAAAGATGCTGTTTCATTCTGCAAAAATCCTTTAGGATTTCATGAGCATTTGACTAATTTAAGTTCACACATATAAACAAAAGAAGTTCCTTCAATGTGAAAGCTCAGGTTTCAGAACAACGTCTTTCCAAATAAAGCTTCAAATGGTTAATTGTAGAGCTGCAGCCTATAATTCAGTAAAGCAAAGTAACCTATGTAGTGCTTGATATGAGGAGCTGAACTCGTCGCTTCGACATCTGCGGATGAGTTGATACAGCACCACTATTAGGTCTGGCAGGGGTTGACCTCGCAGTGGTGCCCTATACCAACGCTTAGCGGGGGGAGGGGGTCACACATGCACACTGCCCTGAGGACCCGCCGGCTGCGCTGGAAACGCTGTCATTCGCACTGACGTTAGACAGATGTAGCCGTACACCGTGGGCTATGACTGAGGCCAAACGCTGAAGGTTTCCTGGCACGATTCTATATGTGCATTTTGGCGTTCATGCATATTCAAAGACTGTGAAGACTGTGACTATGATAAAGGTTTATACAAACAGAAATCGATGGCAGCATTCAAAATTGCTGTAGCTTAACATTATCTATGCGGTGGTCATAACTTGTAACGGAAGTCATATTAAAAACGGGGACTCTAAATATGGTCTTGTTTTTCTGTTATGTTTACTTGCAAGTAGCAAAGTTGAAACAGTCGTTTACATCAGAAACTGTGGCCAGGACTGGAAGCCTTCTGGCCATGATGGAAGATGCGCAAACACCGAACACACCATGGCACGGCGAATAATGAAGTAGTTGGGTCATACTTACGCCCTGGTTTTGGGGAAGCCCATGGATAGCAGCACGTCCAGACTGGACCCATGTTTGACAGTGCTTGGTCTGGTCTGACGCTGTCTTCGAGGGGTGACTTTGGCATAAAGATCGTCTTTAGCTGCCATAGTTCACCGTTCCATTTGGTGATCTAGCCTACACCGCGGATCTACTTACTTTAGGCGAGACAGGCGGAGATAGATGCGGCAGACATTGAAAAATAAGGAGTAAATTGGTAAAAATGATCAAAATGAAAACACTAATTGCAACTATCTTACAACATCCCTTTCAGATGGAGGATGGGGAGTGCGTGTCAGCTGTGGCAGAATGTTCTCAACAGAGTATGCGTTTAGCTTCCTGGTAGAACGCGCATAAACTCATCGCCGTTAGAAGAGGGTCACCAATCGGAAGTGACTTTTGCGCTTTCTCTGTATCGCTGAAATATATCTTGCTGACAGCGGTGGAAATTATTTTGCAGTATATACCCCTTAGAATCAAAAGAGGGAGGGTTGCAACACACATATCTTGGCTGAAATTAATAATCTCCGGTGGCTTCACTTCCTTTTCGTAATGACTTATTTATGAATGGATCTTGAGTGAGTGTGGAATTAGCCTGTCAGTGAGCTGCATGAATAAAGCGACGCCCACCCCTTTTAAAGGAGCCACTCGGACTCACAAATGCAATTGATGTCCAAGAATCGAGCCTAGTCACTGCATTAGCGTTCACAAAATCCTACAGTATGTGCTGAGCGACGTGAAGCGGACTGAATACAACAAAAACACGACCGTAAATCCTCTCGTAAAGTAACAAAGGGGGACGTTGTATGGTTCAGTAAACCAAACCAAATCAAGCTTTTCAAAGTTCCACGATGTACCACTGACTAAAATTAAGCTACCCTGCCTGCAACCTACGCAGTCAAAATTTTGGGGGGAAAAATATGAGGTAGCCCAAAACAAAAAAAGCCCAACACACAGGAAGCGCATAAGACACACTGAAGGTGATGTTACGCTGCCACCCTGTGGTGAACAGGTGAACAAAAACACAGTCATTACAAAGACTAGATAAACCAGACTTTTATTTAACAAAACACGTATGAGAAAGACAAGGACAAATTAAAATCAAATTGTGGAATTCCCTCCACTTCACTTCCAAGAATACACGTTTCCACTCAGCATTTTTTAACTTGATTTTCTAAGGCTTACAAAGAAACAAAACAAATTGCTAAATATTTGAACTGTACTGCCATACAGGCTTTGCCTGGGATAGTGGACAGGAATGCACTCATTTGGTTTGTATCACTAATCACACTCTTAAAGAATGCACTAAGACATTTTTTAAATCACAAACCAGTAATATTAAAATCACTCTAGAGCACACTATGAAATTCCATACGTAAACAAAACAGAAAGGTTTGGGGGTCTTCATATTTTACTGAGGGAGTTTACAGAAAACACTCTCCCTGGGACTGTTACCGTTTAAAACCTTTGGTCACTTATTCAGGTATTCTTTGTCCTTTAATATTCATCCCCAATGTGCCTGATCAATGTTAATCAGTTTGTTTTCTCATCCCACTCTAAAAGACATGAACATCAAAAGCTGAAGTGAAGGAAAAACCCTGTGTAACAGGAACTGATTACCAACTAAATGTCATGATGTATCCAAAGTCAACAAAGTCTGTCCCCCCAGCCTGAGGATGCCTAAGGTGTGGGGCAGCTGTAGGTGAACAAAGACACTCAGGAGGAGATGTCCTAGTCTAATGGCAGCAAACAATATGTGCAGTGGACACTGATAAGTACATCCTTGAACATGCATGAGACAAGCTCAGTGGGGATGGCAATTTCATCGTTGATGGATAAAAAAAATTAATTTAAAAAAAAACACACCAAGCGGCCATTTGCGGGGACAGTGCTGCTCTTGTGTTGTTGACGGAGCCTGTCAGGGTCAAGCCCCCACAAGATGCAAGGGAATAAAAGGCCAATTGGAAACCCACAAGGGCAGAGAAAGTGTTCTCTCAGGTCCATATAAATATGTACCTGATCTCACTGACATTATCTTTTGTTCAGAGAAGGGGAAAAAAAAAAGATGTTGGCCCTCATTGTGAGCCTAAACCAGACCAAACCTCTTCCTTAGTTAGCACCTGCTGATGAGCAATGTTCACACTGTTCAACCCACAGATGGAGAAAGAATCAGTCATTTCCTCTGACCGCAAAGACTGAAACAATGCAGTGGTTAGAAAAGAAGAAATCATCTGCATCATCTGTTTCTGCGTGCTGCACGCCTTTGAACCCTGGATACTGTGGAAGAGGGACATCAAGCTGCCAACAGGGTGTCTGAATCCAATGAACATCCTCTGTCACCTATGGTACCATGACATAGCTATACAGCAGAAAGCATTAGACTAGACCAGCAGCACAGATATAATTCCACTCTAAACACAGTCATGAAAGGCAGATTATGCCTCACATATAAGGGCTATGTGAAAGCCCAGTGAAACCAAACAGTTAACAGCCATTCATACATGTCAGGGGCCTGCTCAAAGGCCATCTCCATTAACAACCTCCTACTGCAGAAACTCACCCAATCACACTCCAAAAGACTCAGGGTAGCAAGCACACGCCACTACTTATCCACTGATTCTCTCGTCATTCATGGTTAATATGCTCTAATAACACAATGCAGGGCATAGGAATATTCCAATACACGAAGTGTGATCAAAAAGTTCAGCTACTTCTTCCTCCTCCCCAGGATGAAATTCAAGCTGAAGAGTCACCATTTTGACACAGTGGAAGAGATCCAGCGTGCGTCCATCGCAGATACGCCAAGAAACAGGACTTCCAGAGAGCGTTTCCAGCGTGGCAGGAGTGATGGGAGCAGTGTATCACTGCACAAGGTCACTACTTCGAAGGGGATGGTGGTGATATTTTAAAATCAGGTACGTTTCGTTTTATTTTTACAGATGCAGTCGCATGTCGTACACACATGTACAAGATAACTATGTGAAGCGCATCCTATATCCAAATATACCAGTTGGGAGTTCCTGAGCCTGAGCAGTCACAGGAACTTCCTGCTAGAAGCCACTGCAAAGTAGGAATTATTTTCCTTTGTAATGTTCGTGAAGAAAAAGCTAGGAATTTTATGTGTGAGTTTGACAGTGTTCACACGAGCCTATCTGAAATGCCTATGTACATGTATTCTGTATCTATGTAACGTTGTTTAAAAGCCATCGTAGCCAAGGAAATGTCAGTGGACATAATACACTATATAAAAAGATTTCACACAATTGGATGAAAAATTAAAAATAAAACAAAATTACAATCAATACCTTCTAGAAGTAGTTTAACAAACTCTTTTAGCTGTTTTGTCCAATGTTCTCTGCACACTACCTCTGAAACACAGTTCAGAACATGGCCATCATCAGTGCCAGATGTGGTTACACCACAAAGGATGATTTCTGTTTGAACTCCCCCTGAAAGAAAGAGAGAGAACAACATGGTGTCTAGTAATCCTTCAAAGGAAAAAAAAAACAAGTTCCAAGTTTATACATTTAAAGTCCCGTCTGTTAAAGTGCAACTTCACCCCCACCCACTTGATCATTTTGAAAAATGCTAAAAAGCAGGCAAGAGGCAGTGTGTGGGGAAATGGTGGGCGTAAACTCCCATTTCATGACGTAGATCATTCCCAAACGGTTGACTCTACGCCAGCATCGGTCTCGGTTATCAGGATGATTTTAAACAGTAGATGGCGTGTTGAACCATTTCCAACCCATAAAATGCAGTCAGTATTATTGCCAGTGTTAATGCCAGTATTGCCACTAGCGTTGATGTGTTTCATTACAGTTCTGTCATATCATTTAGTTTACAGCTCAAAAAACACATTTTAGTTACAATTTATGGGTAGATGCTGTTGATACATACAATATCTCTATATAAAATGAAAATGTGTAATGAACTGGGCTCCGAAACGTTGGGGGTGTTCCAACCTGGGCCCTATTTCTAGATCGTTTTGGGTCCAAACTTTTACTAAGGACAATCGGTCCAGTATTGAGTTAGCAAGCTATATCCGGCACCCGCCTAAACGATGTGATCCCATGGGGCAGGTATCCATAAACCACTTTTTGTTTTTGCCACCGACAGGCTCATAATGTAATTATAAGAGTCTGACTACATGGAAAGGATCACTACACAGACAGACCTGGGTCTGTTTACCTCAATAACTGTAAAGAAACTGTAGAAAATGACGGTAAAAACATTTTCGACAGCTTCTTTACATTGTTTACCGGTCGTTCACATGACCAGATACCATCAAAATTAATTTGAAGATGCTACCAACACTAATAGCTTAAAAAAAAAACATACCTGGCTATTGCTTTAAATACAAGAATATTTTTTTTACAGATATTTGCTTAAAATATTACCAACAAATATAAGAACAAGACTTATAATGAAGAACTTAATTAACTTACATCCTCATCATCATAGTTTGATGTTGGCTGAGTGTACACCACAGTCTTAGGTTTGCTGTAAAGGAATGCAATCAACATGATCATTCTGTCCACATAAACAGTTTAAAAAGATAATTTGTTATTGAATTCTTCTATCTTGGATCTCCTTAGTTCTTTGGAATTAATAAAGGAAGGAACTATATGTGTATGGTTCATAACACAAAGATTCCATACATACCTTTCCGCCATTTCTAGCAAGGACAAAGGGGGGAAGTAAAAAAAAAGAGAAGAATATGTTAGGATGGGTGAAGGGGGGGATGTATTTTCACATTGGTATTTTGACTATCAACTGAAAAAAGTACAAAGCTGTAATTGTAAAGACATACTTGGTATATATCCTTTGCGATAAGCGAACCACACCCCAAATACCAGCAGACCAACTAAAAGTATTGCGAACGATAACACCAGCAACAATTCCGCCAACATTTAGATCATCTGAAAGAGAGACCAGGCAGAGCAAAGAGAAGGCATCAGTGACTCCTGTATTCATATGTATTGGTATATTGGTCTTGAAAGATCTTTTGACACACCGTAGGCATTCCCTCGACATTACTGACACAGAAACATGGTCCTAATCTTGTCTTCACACGGAATGTGCATTTTGGTCATGACAGCTCGAAGACTCGACAGAGAAACTGAGCCAGTAGGCTACTCGAGTACTTGTATTCCTGGGGGGGGGGGGGGTTAGGGGGGGGATTGATCTAGCAGTAAATCACCAACGAATCTTTGGCTACCATTTCAACACTGCTAGCATCGATTATTTGAGTACTCGTGCCCATCCCTAGTATTCACCAAGCATTTAAACACATGAATGATCTCACAAAGAGTGATCTTTGTCTTGAAAAGTCTTAAAACGGTCAATAACAGTGTTTATATTGTTTGCAAGTAGCTTAGATATACAATATGCAAATCAAGTGTATTCCTGATACACTCCAAGCAATGTTGCTTCTCTCCTAAACTCATTAGAGTCCAAAACACTGTACTAGATTGAACATTGATTCACAAACACCTACTATTTACCCAAACGTTTTGGTGGAAATGAGTCACCCCCACCCCCGTCTTGAAACCTCACAAGAACAGGTCAAGATCAGCTAATTAATTTCAGGCTAGTTTTACATTGCATGGAAGGGGTGCTATGCATGAACAGCGCAATATCCTACTGTATATGTACAACGGATAAAGTACTGCTCACAGTACTGCCCAGTAGACACTCACATGCCATCATCCTAACTGCTGTGCAGCTCTGGGAGGGCCCAGCTTCATTACTGGCCGTGCAGAAGTAATCTCCATTATCAGCCTGGGAGACAACAGGGAACTCCTGAGAGAGGAAGCAAGAGAGAGGGAGAAAATATAGTCAACATTTTCACACAGAGTATACAGTATATACACATTTATGAACGTTTTCCAATGGGATCTCACTAAAGTATCGAGAAGCTTACCAAGATGCCTGCGCTGGAGTCGATCTTGTAAGTCATGTTCTTGAAGGCCTGGAACTTGCTCGGGTCTTCGGGAAGGGGAACATTGTTTTTGTACCACCTGTAAGTGGCTGCTGGCGAGGCATCCTTGTCGGAGCATGAGAGAACCACTTGACTACTAGTTGTTACAGATGTAGGGATAAGGCAGAGTGGTACCGATGGAGCAACTATGGGAGAATTAGAATACACCCCATTCTAATTATTTAAACGGCCGATGCGGAAAAAAAGACACTGGATAATAGTATCAGATGCAAACCAATGACCAAAGCTGGCATAAATGAAATGGTCCAAAGGGACATTACCTAACACAACCAGCTTGATTAGGACATCATCAGAATGGCCATTTCCAGCCACTGAACACACATATTCTCCAGAATCATCCCTGGTCACTTTGTTAAATCTCAGGCCTCCGGCATATTGTGTTACTCTGCCTTCGTACGGCTCTGTTGAAGGAATACTTGAAATATTATTCATTTGAAAGCAGAAAAGTAAAGTCTAAATGAGAAAAACAAAGTCTAAATAAGGTATAAACGGATGTTGGCCCACCTGTTGGTTTGCCATCAAAAAAGACAAATGAGGACCCCAGAGATTTTTTAAAATTCCACTCAATTCTGGGATTTGGGCCGAAGTCACCCGAATAAGTACACTTCAGATCAGCACCTGGAAGGAAGTAAATCAGGGCACATTTACCCACAACATCCTGCTGTATTTATAATTGGATATGTGTATAGGGCACGAGGAGTCAGTGTGCTGAGATGATTGTTTAAAGGAGCACAGGTCTCCTGGCTTTACCCTGGTTCTCTGGCACTTTGAGGATTGGAGTGCTGGTGGTGGCTGTGAAACCCTGTGAGTCTGTTAAGAAAAGGAACAGCACAAGGTCTTAGATTGGCCACGCTGTTGTAAGAGTATCAGAGTAAACAAACAAACTTACATACATACACGACAGGGTCTTTTTAGTCTCTCAACATAGTTCTCTCACAAGCAAATGTGTGGGTTGTGAGTTTTCACTAAAGTGTGTATCTAACAAACAAGGCTGACTTCAGTCAGTTTTTTTATTGCCACAAGCGACACACTGCACAACACACACGTGGATTTTATGGAGGCGACACAGGACACACACACACGCACACGCAGGCCTGAGGTCGCTGTGAATTTTACGCTCTGCTTTTCTCCCATCCCAGACTGTCCTTCCCCCAGGACCCTCCAGGAGCAGTGGGCAGCTTCTCAGCGCCCGGGGACCAAGTGAACCGTCCGCCTCGGTCACTGACGGACAGGAGAGTGAACTGTTCTTTTTTGCATGTTTTTCTGTTGGGGTTCTTATTGGAGGAAACCCCTTGTGAACACGGGGAGAACATGCAAACTCCACACAGAAAGGCCTGGGAGATAGCCCACCTGAGCACTGAAGGTCTGGGGAGGATCTGCCCCCCAGAGCCAACAGCGCCCCATGCGGGAATCGAACCCATGACCTTCTTGCTGTGAGGCGGCAGTGCAAGCACCTGAGCCACCGTGCCACTATATAGTATGTACAGTGAGATTAACTTTAGTGGACAACTATAGGGTCTTGTTAAGAGGTGTTAGAATTAACTATCCTGTAGTTCTGCCTGCCACAACTGTTATAGAAATAGAATAGAAATAGAAAAGCCTTTATTGTCATGGTATTTGCATACAACGAAATTTTGAGTGCTGCTCCTGTTGGTGCCACGAGGGACAACATATAACACAACAACACAAAACAATACAATTGATGGTACCAATTACAAAGGGGGAATAAAACTGAAGGTGAAACTACTGAAACAAGATTGTTCTAAGGCCTGGAAATCAGTGATTACGGTTGTTCTTTGTAGACCATATGAATCAAAAAAGAAGAACAAGCTGGTGCAATTCCTAGGAGCAGAACCATCTCAACATCCTAAAAATTGAAGTAGTATATCAAGCTGAAGAGCATTTACTGGAGTCGAGCTGCCCAGGTGGCACGCCACCTCTGGCAACAAAACTGTTCTGGGCCATCTTCCTCTGAGGGGCCATTCCATGCCAACTCAGTCAATTCTCAAAAGAAATGAATGTAAAATCTTCTATTAGGTCACATGGGACCTTGCAAAATCCTATAGCTCTACTCCAAATACATTTTAAGTTGTGGATTTCTGATGTTTGGCCCTCAGAGCAAGATTCTGTGACTGCTATGAAATCCAGACATGGTGTTGTATTGCAAGTGTGAGCGCATTGTTTACTTTATTGTGTTCACAAATCCCTTTGGACATGTGATTGAAGAGGCAATGGAAGAAGCTAAACTATGCAGAAACGGTTAGCGGAAGCAAGGCAACGAGGTGCACAAGCACAAACAAGACCAGTGCAGACCAGTTTTGCTGCTGCATCAACCACAACAATTCTGTTGAATTTTGGTTTTCCAGGGCGTTCACTCAACGGAGCTTTAAAGGAGTTGTCGGAGGCTGTTGAAAAAGAGACCCGGTGGTGGCCGTTGAGGCGCATGCAGACTGCATGGGGTCGTGAACTAAAACTGAGATATGTGACATCTTGTCGAGGTGAATCTTGAGGGACATAAGTTGTTGTCTCTGGTAGTGACATGTGTTCTAACCAAGTAGGAGTATGAAGGAGGGTGGGTCTGAGACACCACTGTTTAGCCTTTTGGAGGTGTCATGGGCCTAATTCAACAAATGACTTATGAAGGAAGGTTGAAAACCCCAGTGAAATGCTTACGAAGGCAGCTTTGTTGATGTTGTTGTATCATGCTGCTCAGGTTATATGGTTGGGCAATCATGTTGTTGCGTTTAGCACTTATGGGCTACAGATAGTGGATGTTGTACTAGGGAGTGCCTTTACAAATTTCAGGTACAATATGTAGTAATGTGTTCTCCAGCCAGTTGTGTGTTGTTGTATTCTTCTGCACAGGATATATGGTTGAGTACTTGCATGTGACAGCCGCTGTGGGAAGTCCCCAACAAATAGCACAAGGAATTTAACATCTTTTCCTCTGTTTAACTAAAGTTGTACACACACCGAGTCACACACACACACACACAGGCCTCTCCCGAGTTTCGGGGGAGGGGAAATTACGTATTTTACAGGTTCCCAAAGTTAAATATTGACTGAACAGTGGGGGAGAACCGAAGTCAACCTCCCAAAAGAATGGGTAAAGAAGAAAAAGAAACAGCTATAAGGTTTTGTCAACGTGTGGTCGCTCAGATCGGTAGTCAACATTTAGCCTACATTTAGTCTCCATAAATGCATTTCAAAGACATGCGAAGCCTACAGGTTGTCGTCGCCTGGTTTAAAATGTATCAAACCAAAACGTCGGCGATATGAACAGATAAACGAGACCAAATGTATCCAAACCAAGTTCTATCTAAAAAACTGAAATATGAAGTTAGAGGTCTGGCAAAAATGGCACCACTAGGGTTTGTCATCCGTAATGTAACCTATGGAAAGAGCAGCCAACACGAATGCAATCGCTACCTTTGTAAACTGAAGAAAGCCCTTTCAAAAGTAGTTGCCATGTTACAGTAGTAGTAGTTTTTCTATTTAACACCAGTTGAATATAAAAAGATATGCTTACGACTTGCAACAGGCTATACATAAGTAACAATGAGATATCTTACCTGCCCTGTGTAGAAGGAACCCGAGGAAAATTAAAATAATCATCTCGGTCTGAAGATACTCAGACATCTGCGTTTATGTGTTGTCTTTATTTAACGTTTATTTCTTTCCAAGCAAACTGAACGTTTAAAAAAAGATAAAACTCACAAGACAAGTACTCGACCGTCTGCTCATAACAGTCACACCTGAACTCAGGTACATTTGGTCTGAAACCCGATAATGGGCGGGACTGGTGACGCAGCATTCGAGGAAATTTTAAATATGCGTGACCAGTGACGCGGCATTCGAGGAAACTTTAAACGGGCGTGACCCGTAAGGCGTGGGATATGAATTGCCTTCAATTTTGCCTATGGGGTCAACAAAACGCCAGGTAATTGATGGTAAACTAGATTGTACTCTGCACACCGGTTGCATACCGTCACTCAACACATAGAAAACACCCCAAAAGGTGGGCCAACAGCTTGTTGCTGCTTTAAGGGGACCTAGAAGGGGCATGGTGTTGTCTGTATTCTACGTTATGAAAAGGATGTTAAATGTTTTGAAGAGAGTGTGTCATCATAATGGCAAACTGGCAAATTTCAATTTTGTCAGTGTTTTTTAATACAAATTTCAAACGTACACATTTACCTAAATGACTACCGAATTAAAGACAAACAAAGCAGAACATGTAATGATATTATGTACATGGAAGTGAACTAAAACAGATTCCTTACAGGCTACAGATTTGGCATATTTAGGACATGTCTCCATATGGTCATCAAATTACTCTACAAATAGTGTCTAAATTACATAATGAGTATTTTTATTGAGAGCTTAGACATCTGTAACTTTTTCTGGTGCAAATGCTATTCAATTGTCATTAATTGATCTTCGATGTCACATAGAAAGGCAACAGAGTGTACAAATTGACACAGTAATAAATGTTCATAATTGATGCATTCCATACCACACTGATAAAGGTTTTGATGTAGCGTTGGTTTTCTATGGCCAGTTTTATAAAATGAACTTTATCTTTCCAAGAGCAAGATTTGCACACAAATGTCAAGGTCTTCGCAGGTTCGGTGATCTTCCCAGGTCCTAATTTTGGCTTTCACATGGTTACACAGAGCAGAGCAGAAACTTGGACGCAAGTCTAGTGCATTCTAGATCAGACATGGATCTCCAGCTAAGTAAAACCTCTTTTACGCTTGGTATTAAAAAAAAAAAGACATTGTCAAAATGTCTACACAGACCATGATTGGATTGTCAAATCACCATCTAAATCAATCAAATGTATCTGGTGTCAATGTGGGATAAGTTAGTTCTTCTGGTTTGTACACCTCTTCCTCTTTGTATTATGCAAGAGGTAAGTGGATGGTGTATATGAAGGACTTTCTGTCGAAACAAAGTGTTAGCTACATACATGTGTATCAGTATCTGTCCAATTGAGGTTTTATTCACACCTGCTGATTATTTGAAATTGTTGTTCAGTTGCAAAGACCCAAACAAGGTTTCCCATAAATGGCCATATTCCTTTAGCTACTGTTGTGTTTTCTCTTGAACAAACTACTCAGTCTGCAATGTGAGTGCATGGGTGTCAAGCGTACCCCTTCTCCTCCAAAGAAGTTGGGAAACCTTTGAAATATCCTAATTAGCATAAACAAGGACTGTCCAGGCAACATGACATTTATATGCACAAACCCCTTTGATGTCTAAGCCTTGCTGAATCATGGATGGCCTACAATCATCTATCTCTACAGGTGGTTTTGAGGATCCGTGCAAAATTGGATGGGTTTTGGCCATGAATGTCTGTTCTTGTTTACCAAAGCCAATTTTAAATTCCGGGTGTAGAAAGGTCTACGTTGGATTAAAAAAAAAAGAAAAAGAAAAAAGTGACACTACATCCTATCTCTCTTCTTACTGCGGCTCCACACTCGCTGCCACGATGCCATGCTGCCGCAACTGGCCTCGGAGGATCTGATTCTTCGCTTTCCACTCCTCCACCTGAGATGCAAGGGGGGAGGCAAAGAAAAATATGTGTCAGTGCTTCGATTTCCCCTCAACATACAGTACCACACGCCTAAAAATCTTAACAATCTTAAAAATAAACGGTCACAAATCCCAAGGCCTTCAATTCTGGTGTTTTAGAAGCTTGACAAAAAAAAATCAGCGAAGGCTAAACAGGACCCATTCAGATTTCAACAGGGTTTTGTAATCATTAAACAGTTTTGAGATATAACGCAGATGTAGCATTGAGCTTTCCGCACCTCTTGTCTGAGTAGCTGGTTGTCCATCCTCAGTCGCTCCAGGGAGTCCATTTCCTCTCCTAACCTGGCATTACTTTGCCGGAGCTCCTGAATGTAGTCACACGCTTTGGACAGGATCCCCCCTTTGCTCTGTGTGGACAAATGATCATGCAGGTGCACAACCTAATGACACTTCAACCATGAATTGCGCCAGCAGTGTCTTTGAAACCAGCAGTCATGCTGGTCTCAGATACACACAAAAAAAAAGGCTAGCCATTCATTAAGACAGCCGTTTTTGCCAATTCTGCCTGTAGAAATGTAGCACAAGGGCCATAACTCTGTACAGTACACACCTGGCCGTTCTTGGTTGAGTCTACTGTGCAGTCTGGGATGGTTTTGGACAGCTGGACAATCCAGTTGTTGATTTTGTCTCTGCGCCTGCGTTCCACTGACGAGCCAAAGAGTCGCATGTTAGAACTTCATGCAGTGGATCAAAGGGTTATCAGCGACACAAATTCATGAAGGTGCAAATTCACCTTCATTATGTTGGGCTCGTCTCTTGTCGTCTCTCGAGGTGCGCGGAGCCTCAGACTTACTGCGGGTACGAGCAAAAGAGAAGTTAGTTGTGATTAGAAGGAAGAGGCCTGTGTGAATGGCATTTGTCTGCAAAATGGTGAAGAGAAAGCTACTTTCCCTTCTTTCTGTTTTGCTCTATTTGACATTGGCTTCTATTCGGTAGCTTTCCTTCACTTTGAAAAACTCAAAACATCTCAGAAATCGGTGGTTATAAATGTTTGTTGACGATAAGCTCTCACTCATTTGCTTTATAAATCACCTAACATTTGAGCTTCATAACTTTACATTTTACCATCACTAAACTTCACTTAAAAAAAAGGGAACACACCTTTGAGTGGTCGTGCTCAAAACATCTTGAGGTGACATCATCACATACAGCTGACCTAGAGGCGAGAAGAGACATTAAGACTAAAAGTAGCAAAAGAACCAAGAGATAAACACCACCTGCTACGCTTGCGGTGGAACACAACCGGAGCTCACCTGTAGGTGTATTCTGAGTGAGTAACGACTCAGGGGCTTGGACGTTGGTTACCATGGTGGCCGACGGGGTGTTCGAGATGGTGGCTGGGTAGTAGTAATGCGTTTCGGACCCCTCGCCATCCAGACCTTCGGCTTGCGCTAATACAGCCTAGACAAAATGGAAGCATGACACAAGGTAAAGCACCCCACGTATCGAGTTTCAAACGAGTGCTCAGCATAAGATGTAGGCCATCAACTGCCATAGAGCCAACACAAGGCCTGCCTTTCCTGAAGCCTTTTCTCTACATTGTACTCGTATTGACAACAAGAGAAAGCTTACAGCGAGCGTGATGGTTCAAATATTCCACTGTCACACATACTCAAGATGCTGCATATAGTACAGGTCATGGGCTCTACCTGCAAACAAACTAAAAATAAGTGCAACCCCTGCTACATATCATAGTCCTACCACAATCAAGATCATGGACATTTACAGACATTTGTGTTCATTGTACCTGATTCAGCAGTCACTAAGCCATTATTCTGGGCAATACATCTCATCAATCCAAGGACATTTTATATCGTGTATATTCGTTTGTGGACAAAATAAAATAAAAATGATCTGCTGATCTACAAATCTAGTGACAAAACAAAACATTATTACTGGCTTGACTGAAACTTGATCATAAGTGTGGGCATGTGCAGGAACCTACCTGTGTAACAGCCGGTGTTACAGCTTGTGTCGTTGTAGGAAACCCAGTAACCACACTAACAGCCCCTGTTCCATCAGCTTGGCCGTCCACTTGTCCATCAGCTACATGAATTACCCGATATGTCACCTACAACACCAGACAAAGGTTCAACCTTAACACCGACAGACTTTTCAACCAAACTATGACTGGTGCACCTGTGGAAAGCCAGGAATAGTTTAACGTTACAGCGGCAATAGCTTTGTCTATTGAATAACCGAGATGTTACCCAAGGAGTGTTACATTAACATTCTATAATAACCCATTCATACAGGGTACGTAGAGCTATTAATTCACAAGGGAGAATTTATCCGGTCACATTTGAGAGCATCAACTGGGACAACGTTTGTGCACACGCATGTGCTTCTTGGTACTCGCACTTGTCCTCATAGAACCAGATCAGCCATACAGGTACTACCTAGAAACAATCTAAGTATTCTGGTTTGTATGACGTCAAATAACATTTATAGCTCAGAATAGCGACCAAGTCCTTTATACAGGTCCTCAATATTATTCGTTGATTAAAAATAATAATAATTATTATTATTATTATTATTATTATTATTATTAAGAGCTCAAGATGGCACCTATTTTTTCTGGTAGTGTTAGTTCATGTGTGAATCTCCCCATGTCTTCAGCTGCCAGAAGAGAGGAGTGTTTCTCTTACCTGCCCTCCTGCTCCCTCAGTTTTGAAAAGGTACTTGATGGGCTGATCTGTGGAGAAGGTAGCTGCTGATTGAATGGTGGTGATAGCAGATGAATCGTCTGCGGTGGCAACAGCACCTTTAAGGAAAAGGCACAAAATGAATAAATAAACTGCTGCTCACACAACCACAAACATTTGCAACAAGGATTCCACTACAGTAGAAAAAAAACCAACAAGGGTTTTATGATGTAAGAAAATTGTGAAAATTGATATTGTGTTCTTGGTGTGAGTGTGTGTGTGTGTGTGTGTGTGTGAATATCGACCTAACAACAACATATTTAAACGTATTCAAATGTATCAAACCTTCCTCCATCACTGAAACATCCCCGTCTGTGTCTGGACTTTTTTGCTGTCTATGGGACAGAGAAGAATTCATTTCAAACTCGTACGTGTGTGACTGTGGGCTACTTCAGTGTAATACATCAATAAAAAGGGGTGCACTCATTTCTTTACATTGCGATTGCAAAAAGAGTACGCACCTATATTCAAGAAAGACTGAGTGCATGTGTAGGCCTCTGTTTACATTGAATGTGTATTTATGTGTGGAAAGCTCATATGCAATTTTTGTTTAAATAGAGGAAAGTTCAACTCTCTTACTCCTGAGAATTTAAACTTTACTAAACAATGACCTGATTTATCCCTATTTTTCAAGCTGTAATAATGTTAGCTAAACCGCATCTAGAAAGTAGAAAATAGGTTTCTTTATATGTGACCTATACCAAGGTTAAGTTGGGGGCATGCACCTCACCCTTTCATTTCCACCAGGGGTAAACCCCAGATAGCAGAGGACTTTGGACCGGGTCGGGCCCTAAGCGGTATTGTTTTGGTTGAGTAATATTTGCAACGCTTTACATGCCCCTCCTTGGTCCAGACAAATCGATCTGTTCAGGTACCTAAAAAAGAGACAGGAACAAAAGCAAGAGACAGGAAAACGACCGGCATTAATGATTTAACGTTACTGTGTTGCCAAAAAAAAAAAAACAAGAGCACACCTCTGTTAACGTTTCAAACGACAAGGGGCGTTCACTGCCTTTAGAATTTAGTTGTACTCCTCATTCGACTCTTGCAGTAGTCACTTAGACTTCGCTTCACTAAGTTGCCATTGTTAAACAAAAACAACACACACATCCAAGTGCGAACACAAGCGTTTGGTTATTTGTGGGATCTTAGTAAACTGCAAGAATACTATGCCACGAGCGCAAACAAGGAAAGGCAAGCATATACAGCAGTGCATCGTCTTTGTCTATCAAAACTAGACAGCTATCTAGCTATATAGGGGGGTGGCTGCAATGTTAGAAATTAATTTCCAGTCGTTACACGATGATAGCAACAGCCGGTTGACGTTACATAATATTTATTTATTGTTTGGGGACTCTGGTCTGTTTCTTAACCCAAGCAACGTCAATTTCATGGTTTTCGCTCACGTTAGCTTGCTAGCTAGTTAGGTAGCCAGAATCGTTGTTTTGGTTGCAATGTACCACCGACTATCATAAGCGGTGAAAATATTTACAATGATGTTAAAGAGGCTTGAAGTTTGGAAGTGTATCTTATTATCTTTCTTATAAGCATAAATGTATCGCAATATGCGAAGAAAGAGGATTTGACCAGTTACAAAGAAGCTACAAAACAGACAAATGTTACCAACATACCGATAGCCTGATAGCTAGCTAGCGGGCTAGATTAGCAAGCTATCTAACTAACTTAGGTTGATACTCTGATTTCTAAAGGAACATAACAAGAAAAATTTTGCCATAAAAGATGTAATATTGTTAAAAAGACTATTGTACATAATTTCACACACGTTTCACGTAAAACAACAAGCAGACTTACTATCCAAATGCTCACAAAAATATTCATCCCTTACGTCTTCTGCGCAAGAGTGGCGCTGCTCTTCTTCTTGAAACCGTGTTTTCAGATGTTTAGACCGATGCGGCGTATTACTGCCATCTGCTGCATGAAAATTAGAACGAAAGAAGACGTCACGAAAACGAATCTGGAAGTCCTGTTCCATCGAATATTATACGAACTGAAATATCCTTATCGCTTTAGCCTATTGAACATATAGGCATATGAACAGTAGACACAATCAGTGTGATAGTGGAAGAATTTGGGGTTTGTGACTTGTCTTTTGTGTCACTACATTAATGCAAGGAGCAACTGAATCATTTACTGACCGTAGCACCTATTTTCTGTAGTGCTGATATAATGCCATGGTGTGTTTCAGTCTGTAATCAGCAGTTTGGTGTAGCCTTATGTCCTAATTTGACCTTTTACGGAATACTAGATTTGTCAGACTTTTCTTCTATATGGTATTAGCACTATTCGGCACCTATTACTTGCACTTGCATCCTTAAGGAGTTCCACACATTTGGGATATCTTCACAGCAGAGTTGCGCACTTTGCAACATGCGTAAGCATACATTCCTACACTCCTATACACCTGTCACAGAAGTATGCACATCAGCAGACATTTAGTATGTGCAAGAGTGCAGGTGCGGATAATGAGACAAGGCCAATCTTGTTTTGGGGGTGTGGTAGGGTGAGGTTTTGTTTGAAGCAAACGGTATATTTAGCCTACGCATTTAGTAAGGTTTTCAGGAATTATTGTCATTAGGTCAAATACCATGAAAAAACATTAACTTCCGTTTTAATACGCCATAAGGAAGGTTAAATATTGACGTTAATGGGTTGTTTATGTAAACATCTGGGACCCATTAACTAACATTATACAACTCTTCAGTTAACACGATCAAACCTTTAACTCCTTAAGCAGCACTTAAAAAAAAGTAATTCATATAGGCTCTAAGTTAAGTTTATTAAACCTCAGTATAAAACATTACCCAATTGTAGTAATCCCTAGGCTAAACATATTTACATAAAACATGAGAAATGTGCCAATGTGAGGAAGTTTGGAAGGCTTTTAATTCAAAACACTGACAAAAAATTTGTTTTTACCTAAATACCTCGCAATACTTTTACATCATTTTACAACGATCATGGCAACACAGAAGTATTTGAATTAAAATGGTATGGATATAGTAAAGGCCTATACTGTTTTGCTCTTTACATATTTGTAGATAGTATAGTATTTGGAAGCATTGTCATAATGATTTATAATGACATTGTAAGTGCATAGGGTATAGCCCATGTGGAATCCATGAATGTTACTACATGCAAACAGATGCTGACTAAATGGCAGAATTTCCAGTTTGGAGGTTCAGTAGGCATAATACTCAAATGAGTTCAGACAACAAGGGCAGGGTCATAAAAATGAAAAACAGCCCAGTTCCTTTTTGCAGCAAGATACTCAGTGCAGCAGAGCAGGTTGGGATTTCCTCTGTTGAAACAAAAAGAGTTAGGAAATCAGTAAGTGACATAATGCTGTTATGGTTAGATCTTGTAATCTGTTATGTTGGGTTGGTAACATTTGTAAAGATCATTCATCAACATAACCTGATTACTTTTTGGCAAAATATATTTTGACATTATTTGTTTAAATATACTAGAAGGACAGAAAGGACTTACTCCTGACTACACGAGCTGTTTTGTCTTTCATTTCAGTTTGTTTGATGGTACATTTGAAATCCTGGGCGTTGTCAGATAGTCCAGTCAGGTACAGCTCACAGACACTGGCCTTAATGGTGACGTTAGCACGGTGTCTGTATGTGGCATCTTGCTCCTCGGCTCTGTCAGTACTGCCCACAATCTTGTTCCCTTGTGTAAACTTGCACATGGGTGGTGGTGATGCTGACGCTGCTGGGTTGAAGTTGCACTCCATCTTCAAGTTGTTTTCTTTTGTGATACAGGAAGTCAGGTCTGTAATGGTCTGAGCTGTGGCCAGGCCTGTGAGGCAACATGAAGACATAATGCTTTCAACAAACAAAAAACATCACAGTGTGCATCAAGCATGTCCTTTGGGTTCTTGTGTTTTTCCTTTTACTGAGTTACAATGACTATTTGGTATACTGAACACCTTTGTCATAATAGAGAACTTTAAAAGGGTTACTTCTGTTTATGACCAATATTCTTCTTACCCAACAAACAGAGTGTGCCAATGATGTTCATGTTTCCAACTTCCACAAAGCTGTTGAGAAAAAATACAGGTTTGGGGGATAATAAGTTTAATGCAATACGTTTTCATGGGTTCTCAGAAAGGATCAAATCCTATAGTGAAATGCTAAAAGTGCATAATGCATGCAGCAGGTTATTTCCTGGCTGGTTTATGCTGAAGAAAGATACGTGTATCTGCCTTGGGTGTTAGAGAGATCTAATGTGCTTGCTATTTTCTCTAGCCCCACTAGCAGACCTATTAGCTACTACCACTAGCTTTTGACAAATCCACATCGTGTTCATGCATTGTGGCATCGTCATCTGCCTCATCTAGGCTTCATGCCTCGCGTGGCCTCAGTACTGGCAAACTGTCATCATGTGGCACTGGCCTCATGGCTGAAAGCAGATTGGGGTATTCAATAGATTTCTTATTTTTAGCAGAGAAGCCAGATACACTGGTCAGACAGAAGTAACAGTCACGTGATCCCTCTTTTCTTGCCATATCATTGGGAATGCAAATGGCATTGACCTCCAAGTCTGACCAAAGCTCTCATATTGTACAGACTTGGTCTTGGTCAACAACTTTACATCCAAAGTAGAGCTCATAGGCTTTCTTAACAAGTGCAGTCATGGTGCGTCAATGAGCCTTAAGCGTATACTCGCCACAGATGTGACAGAATATATTGCAGATGTCGCGACATTGACGAGACATTTCTGCTGTATTAAATCTTCCCAAAGAAAATAAATCCTATTGTTAAGTATACTAACTATGCTATTGCCTGAACATGTGCATCAACATGCATCCAAACGACATCTGTACATTTTAGCTGCTTGTATAACCTGTCTGCCAGCACCTAACCTGTCGAAGCATGCCCATTTCCCATTCCTAAAACAACATTTGCCTGGCACCTACGCTGAGTGCATGCCCAGGCATGCTTGAACTGACCAAAACTATATTAAACTTAAAATATGATAGGAAATCACAAAAATAGATTACATCTACAAAACTGTAGCTGATTTTTAAGTTGAAGTTTAAGGTTATTTTCGGCAGAAGGCAGAATATGTGCGCGGGGAGAGGGGGCGTGGCGGCGGCGGTTAGTGATTCACCCTGACAATTTCACATTAGTGTTATGGGCAAAATATGTGCGCATGGGGAAGGGTGCGTGGCGGCGGTTACAAACATGAAAAGAAGTTACGCCACTGCCACTTTTTTTCCCCAGTCCGCCCCTGTCAGCAGCCCAGCATCCTTGGAGTAGGCTATGCCAGAGTGTTCAGGACGCAAACATCTTCGTTGCCCAGTTTTACAGCCACAATTTGATGGACAGAAAGAATGCACACACACCCACTAAAATGTTAAAAGGCTGAGATTCGATTCGCATCACGTGGCAATAATACCAGCTGTTTTCATTTACTTGTTTTGTTGTTGAGAAGTAACTTTACCCGTTGTTTCCTGCCATCGTATTTCCTGGTACAAATAGAATCCAAATACTGAAGTCGGACCCGAACAGGGTGGGGTCACCTTCGGTGTTTGGATACGCATTTTTTTCGAAATGGAATTAAAACAAACGTCAGTCCATGTTAATCATAGACTTTCTCTCAAATCTACCATTACATGTTAAAAAACAATGGTGTTACATCATGACACTTACAATGCGATTTAACATTTTAAAATCTCTCCTGTTAACAATTGTGCATGTCTAGATTCCTTAGAAATAAAGACCATAATGTGCCAGTATGTGCATTTAGGATCATGACAGTTTTGTTATGTATATTTGTAAGGATTTTTTTGTAGTTCTCAAGACCATAAAGTAGAAAAAACGTTTCTTGCTTAAACATAAGGTATGTTTCAATTATTTCTATTGACTTGCCATTGATTTCAGTGGCAAAAAAAAAAAATCTAGCGAGGTGAAAGAAAGCCCATTTACATTACATTTACTTTTTTGTATAGGATACTTAATATTAGCACATACATTAAGTATACAGACCAGGGTCATAATTCATCTTACCTTTGGTCCGTTTATTTCAAATCAGAGCTGGCAAGACTCGTGGAAATCTGTTCCCTGTCAGAAGAAGAATGATCGTTTATGTTTATGTACCAATATAAGAGAGCAAGACAGAGAGGGGCGGGGGGAGAGAGACGCCCTTTGAACAAGCTGTGTCGTCGCAAACATTTCCATTTGTTCCCTGATCCGAAACGGATGCTCTGTCAATTAAATTGTAGACTCGACAGCACTGGCAGTTCCTGTTATGAGTTTTACCTTCCGTTATCTATTTTGTCACATAACATTTTGCGGTAAAGCCTAGATATTTCCGTGATATATCATATACGGACACTATGCCACATTTTTCTATCTCAGTCATCTATCTCATAGTCCTGTTTTGTTGAAACTGTTGTCCTTGAGAAGGCCAGTATCTCCTCAGAATGTCACACATTTTGCATGGTCTGCTGTTTGTCACATGGACAGCCAAAAGGATTTTAAGCCTCCTGAGGGCTGATTGTGCTGGGTGTATAATCCTGGTGTCTCCAATACAGGTTGGGTAAAACAAGGTACACCTTTGATAGTCTCACTGAACCCCATTCTGTCTCCTAGTGGATGTAAACTATTTATATATATATATATAAACTCACCATTACAAGTACTGGCATAATTTACTATGCAAGTTCACAAGCATGGGTTAGACTGATAGTGGATAAGGAGAAGGGCTGCAGTAAGCAGTGAGCATGATCCACATTTTCAGTTAAAACTGGATTATATTTTCTGTAGAATACACACTAAAACACTTGCAACTTTTTCAGGAAAAGTCTTCACAAACCACATAATTGTTACACGTTTATGAAGGTGACTCAGGACAGAGCCAAACTTGTCAGAACATCAGACATGCCTGGATTCATATGAGTAATAGAAAAAGTAAATTGTGCAATGTCTTTTCCAATTTAAGAAGGGGCAACTGACACACCAAAAGAAATAGAGATGCATTTACAGTCGTAATATCTTTATTTTCTATCTTTTGCCAATTTTCTACATTGATCCTTTTATTAAGTGCAGTGAGAGACAGAGACAGAGAGACAGAGACAGAGAGAGACAAACAGAGACAGAGAGAGAGAGAGAGAGATATGTCTCTTTGTGTGTTGCAGATGCAAATCATAGTCTTGAGTAATAATTGTTGATGCACCGCCAGGAAAGAAATCTTGTACAATATTAATAAAAGGCACAGTGTGGAAGCCATGCATTATTTATGCTTAAAAGTGCTTGATGAGCAAAGCAGTATATGTTGCAAGACATTTGGCATTTGAATGAGGGAAGCAGTGTCATTTATCTATAACTCACCTAAGAGACATTTAATGCAATTAGCAACACAGTGGAAGCTGAGGTGGTGGTAAAGTGGGGAGAAGATGAGAGTATTTAAAAGTTTGTTGCATGTACCCTCAGCGTGTCCACATAGACAACAATATGGGATAGAGATGCCAATTTCTTACCAAGATTTAGCAGCGAATATAGAGTACCATACTCACTAAGCTGAAACCCACTTTATTTATCTCTCTGCTTACACTGCCCTTGACCAAAATGGGTGATGCTGATATTTAATTTCAACATTGCATCGTGTGTCTTTACATAACAGTAGAAATACAATCTATCAGTGATGTCCTTCAGCCAGGCTGGTTCTCATACAGACTTGCTCCAAGGCCAAAATTAAGATTAGAATAATACAGGACCCATTAGCTGCTTTGTTTTCAGAGATGCACTACAAAAGGTTCCAGGCAAACGTGTTGTGGGGTGAGAGTAATGGAAACAGCCATTAAACCTATTAGCAGGAGGCTGCAAAATCTTATCAATTTCCTTTGATCAAATAACCACTGTCGCAGTACCAATAAGCCAAGGCTCTAAATAGGCCAGTCTGTAAAGAACATTATTTGACTGTTAAAAAATACAAAAATGCATACAGAAATTATGCTGATGATTGTTATAATGTATCATAACGCTCAGGTATCTTTGTAAATGCAGTGCAACCATGAAAACAATTACAGTAAATGATACTGTAAATGATATATAAATACCTGCTGTAAAGAACTCTCAAAAAAGTACAAAAGTTTGAGTGTCAATGCACAGAGTTCTACAGAAGAGAAATAGATGGTGCAATAACACTGAGGTCTAAAGGAAGACTTGAAACAACTGCTGACCCATAATGTGATAAAAGCTAACCTATTACAGAGAGGTATACCTATCCTTAGTGCAATAAATGGTAACCTATTATATACTACTAGTGCTGATTCCTGATTGAGTTTGGTGTATGGGCCAATACCAATCTATTGACTAATATGATACTACGCAACTATCTGTGCACAGCTCAAAATAGTGTGTACATGTAACATAATTTGACAAGATGTTTTGACAATACTGGATGTTGGTGTCTCCTCTGAAAAGGGTAATTTGGTAGTACCTTCTGATTACTTCATGATACTAGATTAGTATGGGTCCATTGTAGACACTGGGGATACAACTTAGAGACTCTATGTCATCTTGTATGCCACGTGTATGAGAAAGTTGAGTTATGTTAATACATACACAGGCTCGAGTACAGTTGATTGCAAAATACAAAACAAAATCATGCCCAGAATCAATCCAGCACCATCTGTATTAGATTGGTGCAAACAGGCAAGTCCTCTTGAGAGCTAAGGGGAGTATTTGTGGATGCTCATACAGCATTAGACCATCTGTATATTCCAGTCGAAAAATAGCACCATGCCTTCCGTCTCTGCAAACCTAACTTGACCTGATGTGAGGCTATAACTGTAGTCATGCAAGTGATCATGAGAATCAAATAAAAGTTAGTGTGGCTGAAATAAACCACACATATGACCCCCATGTTCTATATCGCTTTAAAAAATATCGAGAGTATCATTTAAGATATTTTTACAGAAAACCATACTCTGGTGGAAGCTAAGAGGTGAACAATTACCAGTGCATTATTCAATGATTGTGTAAAGCTCAATCATATGCTCATACTAAGGATAGTGTTACAAAACAAATTGAAAAAAAATATATATTATAAAACGGTCTTCAAAGTTGGTCTGCTGCACTTGGACCGACTTCTTGTTTGTAGTTCACCATACAGACAGAACCCCCAAAGAAACAGGAAGTGATATCACAATCCCAAGCAGCCATGGTCCAGTGTGGAATATTATGCTTATAGCAGAGCAGACAAGAACATTTTCTGCAAAAAAAGAGAAAAGAGTATAAGCTTGCAAGCTGCCTTAAACAGTAACTGGGTTTCATTTGTTGACATGCAGTTTTGTCTCTGTGACACAGTACAATTGTATTGTTTCATGCAAACCACTGTGATGACAAAGGAACACAGAAGTTTGTTGTATGGTTGAATGGTTAAATGTTGAATGGTCTTTCCAAGGCAAATGTGTTGATTTTGAAATGTGTTTGATATATCCTATATTTCTCTACTTCCTTTTGTGGCCATTTATATCACCATATCACCATTCATACTATATCGCTCTGCATTGCTAGGCTACTGACACCATGGCCATGGAACCTTGCTTAGTATTGTGTCATTGCCCTTTTGAGAGAATATTGTTTTTATAAGAAGGACCAGACTTAAATGCCACACTTATCACCTTTTCCACGCTGAAAAAGGTAATCTACGCACATCACAGCTCACTGCGACTGGGAAGCTCACTTCTACACACTGCACACACCTTTAAAACAGTTCTGACCCTAAAGGCCTTTTATACTTCTGCAACTGCGTTACTGCATGGTCACGCAGTTGCATCAAGGAACTCGTTTTTATTTATGGTTGTCCGACGGTTGTGGGTGTAGTAAAATACTTCTGAGGGGATTTGCGAGGTGTCTGAGCCAGCTATCTAATGTTAGCATGCTACTACCCACAAGGTAAACAGCAAAGAAAACGTGTTTGTTTGATTTTTTTTTGCTTCGATTTTTTAAAGGTTACACTGTGCAATGCAAAAACCCTGTTATTGTAACTGAAAAATATGTCTGAGGGGATTTGTGAGGTGTCTGAGCCAGCTTTCTAATGTTAGCATGCTACTGCCCACAAGGTAAACAGCGATGGGTTTATACCAAATCTCAGCCTTGCAGCTTGCGTAGCTTTGTCGGATAGTTAAAACAAATTGGGAGACGCACGCAAGCATGCAAGAGGGGGTACGTAACTACGCAAGGGGCTCTTGTGTGGCTTGCGTGCCTGCGTAAAAGCCGACTATAAATTGCGCTTAAGGGTTAACAATCATAATTACACCAGCAGTCTGCATGCCTGAATGACTGACATACTTTTGAATTGCTATGTTGCAACTACCACAGTTAAGAAGTGTAAAAATGAGTTGGTGTTTCTCCTCAGTGACACCTCTGAACTTTGTGTTAAAATGGAGGGGATTCTATATGTTCTATATGTAAATGTATAAGAAAATAAAAAATACTTCTTGGCTTGGAGCAGTGGCTGGATTTATTTATGGATTAATGGGAGTATTGACAGTCTGCATTTTTCTGAAGAAAAAAAAACACTTCACCGTTCCACTAAAAGTTATCGAAGAATGCTGATGCTGTAGGACCTCAGAGGTAAATACAGTATTGTATGTTTGATCTATTGAAAACTATCTTATGTCAATAGATTATCATCGTTTCTGGCAAAGTCCTCAATTGAATACTTACTCTGGTGAAATGCCATGCTGTTCTCCTTCCAACTACTTCCCTGATACACCCTGCAAGTGTAGGTGTAGGACCGGTCATCAGCCATAGGTGCCCAGGTGAGGCGGCAAATGGTTGGGGAAACCAGTGAGACATTGGCGCGCCGTCTGACCTCAAGGGTGGGGATGAGAAACGAGGGAACATTGGGAAATGTGGTTCCAATGATCTTTCCATCCTGCTTGAACTCACAGTATGGCCCTGGAATTTGATCGGTGGCTGGAAATTCACAGTCCACTCTCAGGTTCTTCTCTGTGTAGGTGAGGCAGGAGTATATCTGAGGGCCCATTGGTGTGAACCAGAACCCTGTTACCGTGGTGGATAAGACTAAACCACACACAGAATAGAAACCATGGGTTATTTGTAGTCATCAGTGTAGAGCATAGAAACATGACTATGGCTGGGACTTTTAAAATCAAGGTTGTTGTGTATTTTAAGAAATGTAAATCAACAGTTTATTATGCGCTATTTGTTTATGGGCTGGCAGGACTAGGACTAAAGCAATGGGATCTTCTTACCTAAAACGAGACTGGTAATTGCAGTTAGACGTGCATCCATAGTGTCGTCTTTGGTCAGTAGCTTAGGTTTAGTCCACCTTCAGGAGTGGTTTCGTTAATCAGACAGGTAGGCGAGGTGTACTGCGATGCTTTGGATGAATACATACATTAGTCTGCATGTGTGTCAGCATATGTGTCAAACTTGGCTAACGTGGACTGTAGGCTAACCTACAGCCTCTACAAAGCAGAAAATGGCTACGCGACTGCAAAATACATTATTACATACTGGAAAACTGAAACTGTCCAAGAAAAGAGAGCATTTTTACAGTAAGTGCTTAGACTAATGGTTTAGGCTAAATTTCCCTCGGGATTAATAAAGTATCCATCTATCTAGGCCTAGGCTGCAAATGAGGACGTCCGAATAAAAGCCACTGAGGTCATCTCTCATGTTCAACATCCTCCTTTTTTAGCATAGCCTACGAGGTTACGTGTAAAACGAAAAAAGATGAGAGAAAATCAGCCCGTGGACAATAACCCCAAAGAATAACCGAGCCATTCACGTAGTAAGTGAAGGGCAAGACAGAGTAACTGTAACGGTGAGCATTTATCCATTCAGAGAATTAAATCAAATACACCAAATAACAATTGAAAATGGGCAATCAAACCATGTGTTCACCATAAATAAAAATGTCTTGCACCTTACCGTAGTGTGAAGATGAACAACCGTGCCGTACCAGTCAAGAAGGATGTACCGTTACCAAAAATCCTGTCACTTTAAATGCGGATTGATACTACTGAGGTGCCACTGCACAGGCAGAGGTAATGCAGTCACCAGCATCAATAATTATCAAGCGATTATAATTGGTATGCTACACAGAGACTAACAGCTAAATATTAGGATACAGAAACTTGTGTTTTTCTGGAGAAATAATTATAATAATTTGAGTTTGGTAGAGTCTGGTTGTGGAGAATCAGATTCCCGTAGTAGAGGCCATTTCTCAATAATATCGACCACGCCAGTCAATTCTAAATGCCCTCGCTTTTCAGAAACGTTCGTTTTACTGAAACAACGCCACATTTTGTGAACTAGGGATAGACAAATGGGATATCCTATAGCCAGAACAGAATGGATGATGATCCACTGGTGGGATATGATGCATTTTCAAGATAAACAACCACCGCCCCACCTCTCTCTCACACACACACACACACACACACACACAAACCAGGGTAAGACTAGGTCCTGTACATTTAGGCTACAGTTAAAAATGTAAATAGCAAAGTGTCTGTAGTTATTATAACTTAACCCAGTCATCGGTGTGCTACAGAACTCACTGTTGTAAGTTAGCAATATCACAATGTTGTCGAAAAAAGCATTCTGTCTCTATGGTCACGCCACTTTGTCCTACCATTATTCAAAATGCTCAAAAACAGAATAATTTCAATGGGTTGTGGTGTCTGTACAGTATGTTGGTGGTAAACTGTGGGAGTCATTCTCATGCATTACCAGCTGAGGGCAATGTTCCTCACGAACCAGCAGAATAGTCACTGCTTGGGCTTACAATTAACGACAAGTTTATTATTTGCTTTAGTTTAAAAAAAAAAAGAGGTCAATAACCATGTGTAATATTATGGCTTGCTTTTAAAATGTATTTTGCAACAGCGAATGAAGTGAAACTAGGTTATGTAGAAAATAACAAATGTATTTTCTCACCGTCTAATAATGAACAAAATGCACAAAAGTAATTATATTAGCGTCTGGATGCACCTGCGTGAAGGTATAATCATCAGTCAAATGTAAAGGAGATAACTAAAGTAAACAACCTTTGCAACCCAGAAAATGTTTTGAATTGAATTCACTAGTAGTACGTCATTTCCTGCACGAGGAAGCCCTTAAATGTGTCAACAGAAAAGAAACAAATACATACAGTAACAGATAGAGTTACGCTCGGTGGTCGGAGGCAACGGTAAGAGCTGAGTTGGTGGATTTCTCAGAATAATGCACCGTGAGTTTCAATAGATTTTTTGGAAAATATTGCGTGACAATAACAGGCAGTCAAAATAAATGTGGCAGTGTTGTTTTTGTGAATGTTGATTCTGTTGACATTCACCCTCTCCTATCGATTGCCCCCAGTTACGATTTAAGTTAGCCAGCGATAGCTAGCCCGCTAGCTAGCTGTCCAAGTTACTAGAGTGCTTAGTCAAATATAGGTTTCTAAATATAGTCAGCAAGATAGAGATTATAGTTAGGCTGTAAGATATATTACATGCTGGTAGCCTATGGACTGCAGAGGCAACTTCTGAGAAACGATGACCAATAATTAGCTTGCCAATTGTATCTAACATTAATTCCCATTTGTCCATCGTAAACAAGTTTTGCTATTCGTTTCCACAAGTGTAGTCGATAGCTAATTCGCTATCTGTTCGTTGACGTGTTGAAACGAGCCAGTCGTGCATTGTCTATTTTTAGCCACAACCAGTGACATATGAACTATGTTATCTAACCTAGATGATACGTTACATCGGCAATGTTGACGGTAATGAGGAATGCAGGAATAGTAGAACAATGCGAGCTCTTGCTTAGGCATTATTTGTACACATCCTGCTACTTAACGTTACTCAACGTTTTTTTTGTTGTGTTTGTGTGCGCGTGCGTGTGAGTTAATTAACGTTCGCTCGATAGCGTTATTGTGTCGGTGTTGTATTATTACGACAGATTATTCTCTCAACTTCGAAATCATTGTCTTGTGCCACAAGCAGGAGTTCCAGAACCTTAAGGCCATTGTGAGGTACCTGTCACTGCCACGATGTTTTATTGTGATTCGCACAGAAGCGAAAAAACAACTAAACCATGTTTTGTCAAAAGCACGACGAAAACTATCCAGGCCTTCTACTACACAGAAAAAAACAGGGCCTACTATAGTTTAACCTGCAGGTTACCATGGTTACCATGCTAGCTAGGTAACGTCCGAAGTCTGTGGTAAGTTCAAAACAGTCGTGTTGTCATGGCAGCCAGTTTTTAATTCCCAAACTTGCCACTGAGCAGCTGCGTTCGAGAATCAAACATTACACCAGAAGTGTTCTTATGATCATGTTGGGGAAAAAATGGCCATCGTTTAATTTATCCACAACACACACCAGCAGGTGACCGTGTACATTTTAGAGTGCAGGTGTGTCTTTCCAATTACACGAGTGTTTGTGAGTGCCTCAAAAGTTTACAAGGCGCATCCCTAATGACATAGCTGTTGATGACAAGACCCATATAATACTGAAAGGCTGCAGTCATGGGATGGGCTAAGAAACATTTGTTTATATTAACTTTGATGCAAATCGTAACCTTAAATCTCACCATAACCTCTTCTGTTATCTAATCAATCTCTGGAAAAGGTGTGTAAATGCTTATTTTGGTAGATATGAAAGAAAAATGGGTCTAAGATCAAACCCAGTTTGACTTCATGTAAAGCATACAGTATTTCAACTGTACCAACTGAAAACCTAATACAAGTGAAAATGAAGATGATTCTTCATGTTTTTAGGCTGAGGTTCAAGTAGCCATTAGGTCCAGCAGTTGGTTTTATGCAAGCCTTTGGACATTTGGAAAAAAAAATGTACTCTAACACAATCTTTCTGTATGTGTAAATATACAGTACTTGGCCAATAAAAATAATTCTGATTCTGATCTGTTGTAGCAAATGTGCGCTTCACAAGGTGGCTATTGTCATGTCTGTTTGCTGATGTCACAATAGAGTTGTAGAATGGTCTGTGTGTGGCCATTCGTTCTGACATAATTTCTCTGCATGCCCCTCTTCTTCCCCTGCCTCTTTTTCAGGCATCTGATGAATGGGGCGTTTGGTGAGTCCCTCCCCATCACCACAGACTCACCAGGCTTCATTGTCAAAACTGGGATCCTAATTGATTGACTTCCCTGCATAACCGGAGGTTAGTTGAACTGTGTTTTTTTTTTTTTTTTCATCCCTCGCAGAAGATTCTCTTGGGATGCCTATGTGTGTGTTGGCATGCCTATGTGGTTTTGTGATTACTTTCACATTCAGGCCATTGTATTTCTATAGTAAATTGGAAGAGGCAAGACACATCATTCTAGACTTACAACATTGACGCGACTCAAAAATAAATGAATAAAAGTGCTTGAAATGAAAAACCCAGGTAAATACACTGTGCTTGAAGAGTTGTATATCTTGAGATGGGTGCAGTTTGCCAATAATATGCTACTCCTGGACCTTATTATTCGCCACTTCATAATTACCTCCTTAACAAAATATCAAAGAGAACACAGCACCCTCCACCGATTCTCTAAAGCCATTCAGATTTCTGCACATGACGTCTAGGACTTATTTGTTTCTGCACTTGTGCTTGGCTTTCTACTGAATTTAAAATTGCATCATTGATTCACTGTGTCAGTAATGGATGGACATTATCATTCCATCTCTTCGCACAAATGTGAGTGAGGAAATATGATAGGAAGATGGCAATTTCCATTCAGACAATCACATCAGAGTATATGCAAGCATATGCAAGCTCTCTGTTTTTGAACATAACTTACAACCAGGGTAATATCATAAGCCCTGATACTATTGGAACCTATTCTAGAGAACACCCAGGAATGTTGGAAAGCATTTATTTCCATGGCTCCAGTTATGTCATTTAGAAGTTGATAAAATCTAATGAGCATGCCAAACTTGAAGAACGGAGCGGAAGACTTAGTCAGGATTTCTGGAGTTTATTTCAGCGTGGAGTAAATGGTATGAATCCAACACATTCCTACAGCCAGGTAGGCCATTCTCTGAGCAACACACTTAGAGGGTCAGTTGGCCATTCTCTGAGCAACACACTTAGAGGGTCAGTTGGCCTACCTGACTGTAGGAATGTGTTGGATTTATATCATTCAGTCATATAGAATACAGGGGGGGGGGGGGGGGGGGGGGGGTGTAACACCACACCCTATAGGTAACGGCAGTAAGGGGAGACAGTGGGGTAGGGGTTCACCTGAGGGGGAGCGGATCCTCTGAGGGGAGTGAAGGGGCGAGGGGGGGGGGGGTTGTTGATAGCAGGAAGGAGGGTATCTGGGGGGAAGGGGTTCAGATGCTAATGGAACAGTTCTCAGTGAGACAAAGACAGAGTACATATCCAGGGGTATTGGTAACAGTCAGATGATACAAAATGATGTAAGTACAAGGCACATTATGAAGGTTATATGGTGACGTAAATAACTGAAAAACATACCTGTCATTCTCACTTTTCTTTACTCTGTAGTTTCATGCTCTTGCTTTATTGCAGTAGGATGACACCAGATATCACTGATGAGCATGAGTTAGCAAACTAGTTAGTTAGGTTTTATCGGGGCGACAGTGGTACAGAGGTAGAGAAGTCGTATAGTCATCAGAAGGTTGCTAGTTCAATTCCCTGTCGAAGCGTCCTTGAGCAAGACCCTGAACCCCTAATTGCTCCTGATGTGCAGTGTGCCATCAGTGTAAATGTAAAATGTGTATACCTTGTAAGTCGCTTTGGATAAAAGCGTCTGCTAAATGACTAAATGTAAATGTTATCATTGTCAGCTGTGTTGTTTCCTGGTACGCTTGCTAGTCTTGCACCAACTGCTTACTGCTACTGCTAAAGGAGCAACTGTTGGATTGCTGACTTTCATCAGTTTTAGGATAGCCCATGCAGAGGGACCTACCGGTTTTACAGGACTTGTTTTACGTTTTTTTTTTTTTTCTCTTTGGACTTGTCTCACCATGTCCCTCACCTTGAGTGTTCCTCTGTATTTTATAGGCGTTACGGTGCTTGTTTGCATGTGTGTTGTTCCTGTCAGCTTGAGATTCCTGAGAGTCGTGTGAATTTACACACCGAGCCCAAAACTGTATATAACCTTAAGACTGGCTTCCATCTTACTTTCTGTCTTTTTGTTTTGTTTCATTCCCACATCGTCTTGTTGATAAAATGTTGTATTCAGTGCCATTTCAAACTGACACTGATATATACACCTAATTCAGTGTGGTACACAAGACTTTCTTACTCAGAGGAAGCTCTTTTTCTATGCTCAACCCCTGTAGATAATTAACCAAACTGCTCTATCATGTTTGTGTTGTGCGTTTGTCTGTGTGTCTGTGTGTGAAGGTGTTCGTGTGAAAGACGCCGGGGTGACAAAATGGATGCGTCAGAGGAGTCCGTGGGCCGCACCATGGTTCAGGTGATCACTGAGAAGTACAACCTGGATAACTTTCCCTACTGCCGTGGGCCTGGCATAGGTGTGGTGGTTCTGACCAGCCCGCAGAGCTCTCCGGTGAAAGGTAACGCACTCCACACCGTACCCAAACGATGTCCAAACTATCCCGCCATCCAAACACTGTGCCAAAGGTTCATCTAGTCACCTGAGAAAAAATGTTTCTCCTCGAGTTCAAATTGTGATGTGGCAATTTCATGAAGCTAAAAACATCCACACCAACATTGCTCTCACAGGCCAGCTGAACCTGCCCAAAGTGCTTGTCCTGGACAGCTGTGGCATCACCCAGGCTGGAGATGAATCAGAGGTTGCCACCTACTGTGCCCATGTGGTAGAACTGGACCTCTCCAATAATCACCTGCAGGATTGGGGAGAGGTAAGCGTAGCATAGTAATCCATTGCTTCTCATGACAAGTGTTGTGGGTGCTCTGTGAGCAGCCCAAGGTAGGTGCTGTCAGGGTGTGAAGTCTGCAATTGGCTTTTGCAACAAATAACCATTAGGGTGTTGCAATGATTTGTACATTGACACAGGTCTACATTTAATTTTATTCATCATCATCATCATCATTTTCTCTTATGCCAACTGGTAGCATCACAATTGCAGAGGTCCCCATTTAAATCCATAAAAGTCTTATGATGTGAAGAAAGCGTAGGAAGAGGGGAGGGGAATTCTCACCATTGGCTACACCTCACACATTCCGACATGTATCCTTTTGTAGCCTATAGGCAAACATCACGGCACGCCCTGTAGCAGATAGACAAAAGTCTATCTGTCCTCCCTTCTTACTCCTCGTTCCTCGTCTCCTCTGGCAGCAATTCGAGAAATGAGACATCTTTCATGACGTCACACTCGATTGAACGATTTCCAGGGCGCAAACCGGAGGCCTGAGGAACGAGGACCAAGGAAGCACGCAAATTACGATATGGAATGCACCTATAGTTTCTAGCCACCCTAGGTTTTTAACAAAGCGGCAAACTTTCCACTCCACTCCACTCCACTCTATTGTGCCAGGTCTTGAAGATCGTGTCCAACGTCCCGAAGCTGGACTTCCTCAACCTGAGCATGAACCCTCTGAGTGCGTCGCAGCTGGAGCCTGACCCGGAGCCTTTCCTAGAGCTTCGCTCCCTGGTCCTGAATAACACCCAGTTGTCATGGGAGGCGCTCCACACGCTCACTCGAGAGATCCCGAAGTGAGTACCCAAGTCATGGTCGTAAGTCATAAGGGACTTCAAATGTCTTTGAGCTGTTGATTGGTGGAATTACTTGTTGGGATTCCGTTTCATGTGTTTTCGCGAGTGTATTATTGATCCCCGAAACCTCTTTTTACGTGTGTGTGTCTGTGTGTGTGTGTGTGTCTGTGTCTGTGTGTGTCATCACAGGCTGGAGGAGCTCTTCCTGTGTCTGAATGAGTATCGGTCTGTCACGTTGTCGGATGTGCCTTGCGCCTCCTTGCAGCTATTACACATCTCGGACAACCGGCTGCAGGACTGGGCAGAGGTGCGCAAGTTCGGCCTCATGTACCCAGGCCTCCAGACTCTCATCCTGGCCAACAACAAGCTGTCTTCCATCGACGAGCCTCAGGAGTCTCTCTGCCGCCTGTTCCCCCAGCTGCGCTGCATCAATCTCCACAACACAGGTATGATGGGTGCACACACACACACACGCACGCACGAACGCACGCACGCACATTAGAGTTTTTACTTACATTTTTAGTTTTTATTCAAGGTCTGAGTCGTTGGGAGGACATTGAGAAGCTGAGCATGTTCCCTAAGCTGCAGGAAGTTAAAGTAATGGGGGTTCCATTGCTGCAGTCGTACGGTACCACAGAGCGGAGGAGTCTCGTGGTGGCACAGTGAGTAGCACAGATACGATCAAAATAAGATTGTGAATCAAGTGTTGCAAACGTGGCATTCGATTTTATTCGATTTCATATTATTGTAGGAACATGCTGCAAAGATCCGATATTCACAATTGTTTTGTGGTTCCATTCTTGATGTCATGCCAGTATGGTGTGGTTTGTTGTGAGCACACCGCTGAGCTTCTGATGGTTGGTTCCCTACAGGCTGCCTGCAGTCACCATGCTGAACGGGAGTATAGTGACGCCAGGGGAGAGGGAGGACGCTGAGCGCTTTTATGTCCGCTACTTCATTGAGTGTCCTGAGAATGAGCTTCCCCAAAGGTATCATCAACTGATATATGTATTGGAGCCTATTTACATTGCATCCACTTTGAGCCAGAGCCAGTGTCAGTACAGGGCCAGTATGTACATTCAATCGTTATGAAACTTTACACAGTGATAAATGACAATGGCATTAACCAAGATCAAAAAAGTGTTTCCAATGGTTCATGTTTGGAGAATTTATTTTAAGGATATAAAAAATAGAAAAGTGAATGACTCATTGTATCTGTTGTAGTCCTACATAACCTATTCAGGAACTGAAAATCTATTGAACTTGTACTTCATATGGATACTGAATGTCTATTCATGAACGGAAATATGAAAAAGTATAGAAATCATCCTCTACGCTGTCCAAAGATATTAGTTGTGAAAGCTGTTTAGTTGCTTTGTTGTCACCACTTTTAGTCCAAAGAGGTCAGCTCTGCTCTGTGCAATTTCAGTGGCTTCTTCATTAGGAGGATTCTGTTCCACACATGCAATGTATGCTCTACCAGGATAAGCTAAAGCTAACAACGAACCACCAGTTAGTCCTTAATTGCCAGAGAAAACGGTGATGTATGTGTACCAGAGGCTCTCTTTCAGAGGTTTGAGCCGTGGAGACTCTCACTGCGTATCAGTCACCTCTCTCAGTTTTCTTCCAGGAGCCAATAGCATCTCTGATCTAACACTTCCTGGATCCTCCACTTGACATTATGTTGCCCACATGCCTTTAGCTGAACACCCGAAGTGTCTCTGACCTTATCCCGCATTTATGCATGGCATTTTCTTGGGTGAGGTGCGCTGCGTCACCTCCTACCCCATCCTCTCTTAACCACAGTCCTTCTCCCTCGCCAATCTGATAGGAATTCTGTGGGGGTCCTGGCAGGTGTCGGAAAATGGATCGCCCATGCCTTTTTGCCCACCACATTCCACTTAACCTGGGAGAATCCGGGGGAGGGATTTGTGGGGAAAGCGCAGAGTGGACTCCCCGACAGGGGAATCTAACCTTTGGGAGACAATGTGGCCAGTCTCTACCTCCTCAAAGGCTCCTTTGTCTCAGAATACTCTGATCGGAAAACTGATACGCAAGGTGGCAGGTTGATTTTTCTTTTCTTTTTTTCTTTTTTTTATTTTCCCCTCACCATCAGTTCAGTTTTCTTTTACTTAAAAGGGACTGAGGTGGCAGCATTTTTTTTTTTTTTTTTTAGCTCTCCATCTCCTTCTTCCTCTTTCTTACCCCCACTCTGCTTTTCCTTTCTTGGCCTTTAAGGGGATTAAAGACCAACCTGTCATGTGTAACCACATACAGCAGACCTCAATGAATTGTCAGAGCAATTATTACACAGTCATTTCACAGAAACAGGGGGAGGCTCATTTCAGGGAAGAGAGGGTGATCTGGAGGGCGGGGGTTCCAGCATGGCTTTACACAAACAGATTGATGGAGGGAGAGGTGTGGTCACTGATCTGGAAACACTCCAGGTAATGAGAGGGTGTCCGTGCCAGAAGATGATTTGCTGTCAAGGAATAAGTGAACGTGAGTTCAAGTGATCTTGGCAAATTTAAAGTTCAGGTCCTACCTCCCTTTGAGGTATGTTTCCTTCATCTTTGAAAAGAATAGCTTTTTGTCCCCTTAGTTTGTTGTTTTTGTTGTTGTTGTTTTTCTCCATTGTCCTCAACTGTAATAGCCAACTCTCTGAGGGTTCCATATTTAACTAGAAGGGCACTCACAAGGTGCAGACCTCCGCCAAGGTTAAATGCCCTATCTCCCAATGTTAATGCGAAAATTCAATCGTGGATCCGCCCAGTGATTCGGATCCGTTCAAAAATGGGTTCTTCCTTGGCCCATGCTGCACCTCCACCAAGTTTCATGAAAATAGGCAGTGTAGTTTTTGCATAATAATCATAATGACAAACAGACGGTAACGATAACATAACCTCCTTGGCGGCGGTAAAATGCAATGCCATTGGTCCTGTTTGAGACAGTGAGGCTGTCTGTCGTTCCCCTTTTGAACCTTTGTACCCACCTTCGTCCCCCCCCCCCCCCCCCCCCCATCCAAAGATCAGAGCTGGTCACAGCCTCTCACATTAAAGCCGCTGAGACAGCAGAGATCTGACACAGGCCCGGGACACCTCAGTGCCTTTGAGTAACCGTAACCTTGGCCTGAGAGGGGGAGAGACAGAGCAGGAGAAAACGAGACTCCCTTTGAGAAACCTTAATCGCGTCTACATCGGTGTTTGGCTCAAACAGAGTGTTGAAGGGGGGGATTTAAAAAAGATGGGTCAGGGTGGGTGGTGTTGGGGGGTGGGGGGGTGGGGGGGCAATACAGATAGAAGTGAACATGGAGGCTTGACCGGCGTTGAGTAACCGTAACCTCAGCCAGAGAGAGAAAGCAACTGTGGGAGTCTCCAGGCCAGACTACCTTTGAGTAACTGTAACCTTGGCTATCAGCGCTTAGGCTTAAGACCCATAGTGTTCTTTCTCTCTCTTCATAAAATGGGGACGTGGAATGTGGACTGGGCACGGCAGAGGAACTGAAGGTGCCGCACCGCCGCCCCTAAGCGGCACCTCAACTGTTGGAAAAAAAAAAGTGGCTGGAGCTAATCTGAGGTCTTTATTAAAACTAACCGATAAGAGTTGAAAAGAGCGGACTAGAGGGGAACGATATCAAAGGTAGTAATAATACAGCTTTAATCGTGGCCATGTTGGTTCTCTGCGGTTCAGGGGGGATGGAGGAGAGGAGAAGGGTAGATTAGAGGGTAGGGGAATGGCCAGGGAAGGGGCTGAAACGGAGAAGGGAGGAGGTGGAAATAGTGGCAGCAGGAGCGTGAAAGAACACCGAGGAAGAGGGGTTAGAGAGCTCCAGAACTCTCGATGGCCTTTGAGTAACTGAAGCCTCGGCGACGGGTGTGCTGGGCATAAGCTGCCCTCTGAAGCAGAGCGAGGAGAGGGGGAGACCGAGGAGAGGCGAGGGGCTGAGAGATGGAGGCGACCGGGGAGGCTGACATGAGCGATGATAAGAGGAGAGCTGGAGGAAAGTGAGAGGGGGTACATTGATTGATGGATGTGAGAGATAGAGGCCTGACTCGTGTGGAGGAAACATAGATTCATTTAGGATTTAGAGTGCCCTGCGAGTGTGAGGGGCTTTGGGAAGAGACGTTTGGAGAGTTGGAGGGGGGAACAGATCAGATACATCCGACAGCATGTCCTCCCTTTACATAGGTGGAGTCATCAAAGAGGAGACGGTGTTAGGCACAGTTCATACTAGAAATTCTAGTTTTAGTTAATTTAGTATGTGCTTTTCAAAAGACCAAATTATTATTATCACAAGAATGAATAATCTCTTAGGATTCAGTGAATTGTGCTCACTGTGTGTGCAAATGCTTATACGTTATCCCTTTTTCTGAAAAGAAAATCATTTTTTATAAGCCTTTTATAAGCAGTGAAATGAAATGAACCAAGCCTTCAGGTTGCTTAGGGCATTTTTTTTTAAATAAGCATTTTGAAATATCTTGCCATTCCAAAGGAATGTGCAGATTATTGAAGTGTCCTGATTTCATTTTTGAATTCATTCAGATAATTTTGTGATGATGTGTAACACTATTAATGTACACTGTAATGGATTTTTTTTTTTTTTTTTTTTTTTTTTTTACCTTCCTTCCTCGAGAAAACCTCTCGGACACAAAGAGCTACTTGTAGTATGTGGTATCGCTCTATGTTCTTGCTCAGATGATTTTGTAGACATTCTGTACAGTGAGGCATTGAGTGTAACACAGTCTCTCTTCTATTGTCTGGTGTCATCTTAGATACTACTAATGACTGGGCGAGGAATCCAGGGCACCTGTGTTATCACTGCTAATGTGATTTAGCCGCGTTTAAGAGTGCTAAGCACACTAAATGAGAGCTTTGAGTGAATCGGGTCTGGCGGACAGAATGGCACTTTGTACAGGCTAAATTCCCATGGCAGGGCAGTGAGCTTTAGGCACAAACCCAGGCCTGGGGCTTGCTTTGTGGGTAGACTTTTTTGGGCAGGCAAGGGGAAATTGCTTTGATTGGCTCAGCTGTTACAGTAGCTCTCAAAGCAAAGTCTTTCTTCCAGATTTTATTTAATCGTTCCTGGGCCTTATCTCTCCCACAATCCCCCTGTGGGGGTGGGGGGGTGAAAGCTTTCTCACGGCAAAGGACTCGTTGTGCTTCACAACCATAGTCTTTCTCCCTCCCTCTCTCTTTCTCTCTCTCTCTCTCTCTCTCTCTCTCGCTCATTCACTCACGCAGAAACCCTCAGACACGGTTAGTCATACACACATAATCAGACTCACTCACTCCAGTTTGCCCTGACTAACGCTCTTTCTGTACCCCCAGATCCCCACTCTTGCCCTCATTCTCACATAGGTTACATTCACTTCTGAAAAGCTCTTTTCTTTCATTTCCCTGAAATCATCCTTCTGCTTCAGTGCTCGCCATCTAGAAACTTGGAAGAGGATGCATATGACTCAACGCCGGCCTGTGCTTCCCGAAACAGATCAATGTCTGATCAAGTGTCATAGACAATGATGCCCACTTTTATGTGCTTCTGAGATCAGCAAGACTTAGACCATTCAATTTAAAGGACTACTCCACGTACAAATGTGAAATACGCTCACATTTTGCGTAGCTCATGTAACAGGAAGTTGACAGGAGGGGTCCTGGGGTTTCCCCAATTTCCTTTTGTTCTTTTTGTTTTGTTACACTTTTAAACTCTTACATTTATAGAATTCCTTCCTATAGAAATCCACTTTAGTAACTTGACCTATGAACTTTTGACCAAGTTGAATTTGGTACAAGTTGTTAATTCACAGAATAAGTATTAAAAAGGCATTAAAGACTGTAACGCTTGTCCAACAATCCTCTTTGTGGTGTGCTCAGGTACAACAACCTATTGGCTCAGTACGGCCGCCTAGAGCCTCTGGCAGACGTGGACCTTCGTCCTCAGAGCAGCATACTGATGGACGTCCGCTGTGGGGAACGTGTGGAGCGGCTGAGCCTCAGGCTGGACCAGACGGTGGCGGAGCTGAAGAGGACGCTCAGGCCCGTGGTGCAGCTGCCGTGCAGCAAGATGAGGGTGTACCACGTCGCCCCGGCCCTGGGGACTCAGGAGCTCAAGTACGGCGGCCGGGCCTTGCACTCCTACCAAATGCGGGAGGGGGAGGAGATTTTGGTGGTGCCCAAGGATCTTTGAGGGTTTTGGGGCGGGGGGGGGGCACCAGCATACAACGACCACTGCAGCCTGCCTGGCTCCTGAGGGGAGGAGATGTCCAAGAGGTCCTTAGTGGAAGGCCTGTCACCATCTTAGCAAAATCCAATGTTCACCGTCCCCTCTAAAGCATCCACAACGGCCATGAGGGCCTTGTCTCAGTGGTCTTTTAAAGAGCAAAGATATGCTTGGCCATGTGTCATGACAAAGAACTCTTTACTTTTTGTTTGTTTTTAAGCTTTTACCTGTTCCTGTCACTCTGACTATGTGTTTGTTGTGTTTGTTGTGTATGTGTGGTGGTCAGAGAGAGGGAACATCTCAGGAACTGCTGCTGATCTTCTGAATATATAGCGCAATGAGGAATTCACCAACCTTTGTATAGATTTTAAGATGTTTAAGAGGCCTACTGACAGTATGGACCGCACCCACATGCCTGTATTGAATCATGAGGGTCTCAAAGGGATCAGTATCTCAGAAGTGACTGGACACATACCTCAAGGCTGCCTGGGATCAGACTCTGAGAAAGGGAGAGGGAGACTTAGAGGCTTGGGGGTGTGGTAGTAGTGGTGGTGGTGGGGGGTTCCTTCTGGACTCCAGCTCTGTCTCTCGTATGAATGCAGTAGCAGAAGTCGACGGAGGCCCAGCCGCTGGCCGGGTGTGGGTGGGTGGTTGTGTGTGTGTGTGTGTGTGTGTGTGTGTGTGTGTGTGTGTGTGTGTGTGTGTGTGTGTGTGTGTGTGTTTGTGTGTGTGGGGGGGGGAGGTGGCCACATACACTGAACCCTAACTGGCGGGGGTAACCGCACACCGTCAGCTCGGTCGGGGCCACTTCCTCTCCGCTTGGATTACAGCGGGTTCACCCAACGGGCTGCAGCCCCCTATGGGTTCGCATGTCCCCGGTCTGAGCTGCAGCTCACATCCACACGCCCAACACCTCCATTAGCATTGGTGTCGGCAGGCTGCCGGTACTCCATTTCACCGTGGTGACTATTGGCTATTCAGCCGTGTTTGGCCAATCAGCGCCTCTGGAGTCATTTCCACCACCCACCCACCCACCCACCCACCCTTGCTTCCCATCAGACCACAGATGAGCCCCTACACGCAACAGTGCACCTGTCTTGATGTGTATCCAGTAGGTTTTTTTCTAGAGCCAAGATACCGTTTACAGTGGTCCAAAACAATAATCCTGTTCTCTTCATTTTTCTAGCAGCCATATTATGAGATGAGTACTATATTCAAATAATGCTGGTGTAAGTTCCAATAATGCTATTGTGATCACAAAGATATGCTTGATTTCTGATTATATGATTATTTTGTATCATTCTACTGATATTCAGTGTGTCCCCAGTGATGTTTGATATGACTTAAGGTTTTATGCTTAAAGGGGCACAGAAGTGTGTGGAAATGTTTAGCCATATCTCATTATCAGTCATGTTATTACAACCCTAATGAAATCAAACTATTCAGACGTTATGAAAACAATTTCAAGCTGCAGTCAGTGGTTTTTGTTGTGAAAAATTGTAATACTTCTACATCTACAGTAATGACATATCTGAAGGATGATGGCTGACAATTGTTTTTGATTTATCTATGCATGTTGATTCTTTGTTTGAGGTGTTGTCATGCATTTGTTTAGAGGGGCCAGATATGTATAAAAATATGTATAAGTACAGAAAGAAAGAGTATGATGTGCCCATTAATACTGGATAACACTGGTTATTCATCATGTACTCAGAGTTAAATCATCATTGTTTGACAACAAAAACGAATTGACCTTCCCTTTAACCACTTTGAGTTGGGGAAACTTGCCAGTGACTTGAAAGGAAATGTGGTCCTGGCACTTGTGAATTTACTTCTGATAAGATTGGGATTTGTAACATGGCAAACATTATAAAATACCATGCTCACTTTTTCCCTCAGTTGTCAAGCCAACAATATACTCCAGGCCAGCAGTGGCACTAAAGAGCAACAATGATACCAGTGTTGGTTTGCCAACAGTGGGGGGAAAAAATCACAAAGTTCACAACCGGTAGAATTATTTTAGCTCAATTAATCTTAGTTATCAAGTTATATATGAAAGCCTTTTAAAGTAGTATTATTGAGCAAGGGTCTAAGTCTCCATTTCTGCTGTTATCGCAGAATTCAGTTTCTCTCATGTAGCCAATTTATTCTCTCTTGAAATAAGTTATTGGATTGCTTAGAACTATGCTTTAAGCTTTACCTGCAAAACAAATGTGAGTCAATGGACAAGATGGGAAAGAAAATTCTCTGGTGTTCTAGACTGCTTTATCATAGCTACAGCTGTGCTAAGGTAACCAGTAGTTCATGGATTTACACGCCCCTATCATTTTTCATTATTCAAATGTGAAAACATAGCCAGTTCATCTGAATTTAATTCAGGAGTCCAACATACACCAGGTTTCTCATTTTCCGTGTCAGACCTTTTGTTTTAACACATGGCAGCTTCAGTTACTCTCTGCGTGTCTTGAGGTGTCTGGTTCTTGGGGTATTCCCCCTTCTTCTCCACTTTTTCCCAGCAGAAAGGGCCTAATCTGGGGTCTGGTGTTTTTCTGCTGCCCAACCTCTTTGGTTTCAGTGCTCTGCCTATGCAACCCTACACCAGAGCTGAGTGTGAACGGGGAGCTCAAGACCCATTAAGAGTCTCAGATTAGCCAGGAAAGGTGTGGGCATGTGTATTGTATATAGAAGGATATGGGTTGCATTGGTGTGTGGTTACATATAGAGTTTTAACCCCCCTCACTGTTTTACATGCTTTTACTATCTTGAGTTATAAATGCTTTACTGACTGTGCTGCAAAGTCAGTCGACTTCAAGTCGCACATGTTAGGTCATCCATTGTAAGAAAAATAAGAGATTATGTACATTTATAAAATAATTAAGTATTTAATGTATTAAAAAAAGAAATTTAGGGGGGGGGGGGGCGCGTCACTGTGGCGCGAGCCAATAAGCCCCCCATTTACGGGCTACAATGCACAGGTTCAATTCCGGCCTGCTGTCGTTTCCCGATTCTTTGCCCACCTCTTCACTCCTCCTCACTTCCTGTCAAAAAAAAAAATCCTTCACTGTCCTATCCAAATAAAGGCTAAAAAGCCCATAAATAAATATTTAAAAATATATATATTTTAGAATTTAGACAAACTTTTACTCTGTTTTCACATTACGTTCTCATTCTTATCTCATGACTTCTGCCTATATTTTTTTTTATATCCAGTTACTTTTGCCTTGCTTTTGGCTCATATCAGGCTCCTTATTTGTCCTTAAATTTGCATTATCACTGGTAAATGGTCCCCTGGCCTTCAAATGCTTTTCTTAAACTTGATTTGACTGGAGTATAAAATACTGCTTTTCTGTCCTTTTGGATGTTTTCAGATGGCATGTGGAAAAAGCACATTGACCGAATAGAATAATTGTTGGGAGGGGTTTATTGTTGTGTAGTTCCATTGTGTGATTTTTTTCTGCATTATGAGCAAAAAAATAAACAATATTTGACATTGACTTTCACCTTGGAATCACTGTAATCAGCAATGTTATATAGTGTTGAACACCATCACACCATTACAAACTTTGCACTGACACTTGGTGCTTCTGCCATTAGAGGTAATATGAGTTCGAAACAATGTTGAGCACTTGTTACATTCACCAACTCTTTTAATTATTTCCCGTGGCCATGCCCACTGTGTTCAAGTTGCAGTTGTGAAAGTGCTTCCCTGGCTGGCTTTGATTTGTTTTGGTGCTGGACTAAGGCCTCATCAGTGGGCCCTAGTAGCACGGGATCATCCAACTGGAGCCCGTCCAGTGGCAGAATTTCCTGGCACTCTCCGGCGACTTGGCTGAAATAATAATCAGGCTTAATTGGTGTCACTGAGCCGGGGGGCGCTGAAAGAGCCTTCCCTTCCTTGCATGCCCACAGGTGTAGGGACCACGTGCCAGATTTGGCCACGGTACAAACATTCACACACACACACAGACACACACTCACACACACACACACACACACACTTCCACCATTGATTAGAACAGGTCTACTGTCCGGCCAGACAGAAGACCAGACTTCCCTCATCCCCACGTGCTGGACGCTTGGATTGCAGGCTGTAAGGAGGTGGGTTACCAAGCCAAGCGAGCAGGGGCTAATGGCTAATGCAAGGTCACTAGAGGGTAGGTCAAGAGGGGCATGAGAGATGAGAGCCCCAGGTCAGGAATGGTGTTTCTAAGAGTTTTTTAAGCCCCTGTTCCATACCCAGGAACGGCCAGCAGGTAGCCTGATCTACCTTATGCTCCATGAGCAAGTGCAAAGAGGGCTGAAGGAGGCTCATTGTGTGCCCATCAGAGAAGTCATTTTGGGGAAGGTTTGGGTTACCAGATGGGGTCTCCGCATTATGGTGAAGTGGAAAATGGAGGCGGCCAGGGCAAGGCCAACTTCTGGGCAAAAGGTATGGGGGTAGGAGTTAGAGAACAGAAATGAAAGGATTGGATGACCTACCTAAGAACCTGTCCAGGATCTCATCTATGGAATCAACTCTGATGGTCCTACCTGAACGTAGATGAGAGGTCCATTTGTCTCATAAGTTTGAACCTTTTCCCACGCTGGGCTTTTGCCCTTGACAAGCCAATCGTTGTCTCGATTAACACAGAGGCAACTGGGTCAATGCTGATCTGATAGGATGCTTTCCCTCGACTGGGTCTTTGCCTAGCGCTTTTGTCAAAGGGAAACTATAAGTTGCAGTTGGCTGTGCGTAGCCTGTCATGGTGGTCAAAGGTGTATCGGTTCATTGAAGAATGGAAGTAGAGGAGCCCAAAATGCAACACCAATGTTTGCTGACCCAAAAAAAAGTCAATAGCAATACTTAATAGCAATACTTTCCTCAGCAAATGCTGAAAGTGCAGTGTGTGTCGAAGACAGAAAGAAAAACTAATACCAAGAGTGGGGGAGAGGGGTCATGGCATGAGAGCCTTAATTCTTTCTCCCTCCAAAATCCATTACATGTTAGTGAGACGATTACCATCATTCTCCATCCCAATACTGCAAAATGCAATCCAACACAGCATCATATTGAGCCACTGCAAACAGCCCTGGCCCCAGATTATATATGTGTGTTCCCTTCCCTATCTGTGGTAGCAGTACTGGTATGTGTGCATTTACACAACAAGGCGTCGGTGGGTGTAAAAGAATCCTCCACTGAGAGCCTTGCGGCAGTCATTGGGAGAATCCAGGGTCGGCCTTCTGTCCTGCAGCCTTTCACACATCCTGCCCAGCCCCTGCTCTCTGGTTACCCCCACTGTCCACCTCGCAACAAAGCCACGTCTGACTCCCATCCCGCTCCCATCTTCTTCCCAGACCCGATGGGCATGGATTCACCTGTGATTTCCCCTGCTTGCGAGGCAAATCTCCCCCAGAGATCTATGGAAATGAGGCCCCTCTGGGACCGACCTCTGCGCTTTGGGCGGTGTTGCAAATGAGCCAGCTCTTAATTAGCGGGAGGAGACAAACAAAATGTAGGGGGGAAGTATGTGTGCGCCCGCACACACTCACGCACTCACTGAGTGTCCTAAGTGACTCATGTTAATGCTGTAACCTTACCCTGCCGAGCTTTTTTTCAAACAAATAAAGCAGTTTTTTTTCCTCCGTGTTTTCTTTTGTAAATAAATGCCCCTGAGGTGGACTGCATTGCGTTTGCCTTGTCTGGAGGGAAACCTTCGTCTCACAGAGCATATCCTTTGGAGAGAGCTGCTATCGGGAGAGCCGTGGGCCCGATCCAAGTGGCTGACATTTCCTTCAGAAATCCTCTTTGTTCGGATAGTTTGAGCCTCCACGCTCAGGAAAACAAGGTCTGGTTACTTTTCCCTTTTTTTCACTTAACTTTCGTCTCCCCTCCCTCTGTCTGTTCTGTCTCCCCCCCTCTCTCTCGCTCTCTCTCTCAGTCGTCTCCCTCTCCTTTTCCCTCTCGTTTTCTCTCTCTCGCTCGAAAAACACCTCCAGCCCCTCTCTCCACCTGCCCACCACCACCACCACCACCACCCTCCTCCCCATCTACCTGTTCCCCAAAAGCTGATCTCAGATTAACTTTAACACTATCCCTGGTGAAAAAGGGAGCTAGCGCCTGCTGCGAGAAAGGCACCCTCGTCCACTCCACTAGCGCAGGGCTCCTGGAGCTCCCATCAGCCCCTCTCGCGTCAGGATCACTTTCTCCAGACTTCCCCACTCATATCCAGTGGACGACCGCCAGCAAGGATTGGTCCGATCTTGACGCTCCTGTTCTTGTTACTGTTAATCCTTAGAGTTGGAGCCGTGGAGCCGTTTCTTTCCTTTGCTCGGGCGATCAGAGGCTCCGGTGTAGTGCCTTCCTTTTTCTGCCCCTCCTGTCATCTCCTCAGCCTCCGCCTGTTGCACTCCTTCTCGGTGGATGGTACCCAGGTGGATGGGACTCGACTTTGCTCTGGCGGACTCCTGATGCCACAGGTGACGTGCTGAACATCGGTCCTCTGACGGCAGGTGAGTCTCTCTCCCCCACACACCTGTCAGATCTACTGTTACATCTTTGTTTTGTTCTATCATGCGTGGTTCCATGTGCAGAAGTGGACAAAGTCTTTTAATCAATTACCGATGATAAGTCTTGAAATTTGAATTTATACATCTTTGGGATATAGTATCTAATTTAAAGATATAAGGTCTAATTGTACTTAAATATAATTACATGATGTGACACGCATTTATGAAGGAATTGATTTAAAGATAATTGAAAAGTAAACATTTTTATAAATATAAAATGTAGAAACCTTGTCACAGATTTAAACTCAGTATAGAACATAGTTGTCCTTTACTTTCACAAACACTTTCGAAAGGGCAGTGAAAAACTTTTTGAGAGATTTTGTAGGTAAAAGGTAAAAGATCTCCTCTTGACTTAGGCAAGAGGATTCTCCAAGTGTCCACTTGAGAGCATTTTAAATGCTCAAGGTCCTGCTAAGCATCCTCCTGAATCAGGGATCCAGTGCTTTGCTCATATTTGATCTCTTGTGAAAGCATACACAGCCAAAAGGTCTACAGGAGAGGACCAAATAGATGTTTTTGATACCAATACCAAACACTTCATAACACACATGTGACGTGTTTTATAAAGTAATTTTTAGTCCTACATATTATACTTTATGTTTAAATCACTGTATAAGTGTGTTGGAGATGTATCCACTGAGCTGCTTTAAATGCATATTGTTTTGTATTATGTCTATATATTACACATGGATGTTATCAACATTCAAAACTGATTGAATTATGACTCTTGGGTCACATATAGCTCAAGTGAAGAGCACTGAACTCGTTGACCCCCGACCCAACATTCTCCCTCGAGTCAGTGCAGTTGTTTGAGGTACTAGGTTATAACATAACAATGTAAATGCTATGACCAGTTTATTCTCACTGCAGGAAATTAATAAAAGAGTAATTTACACAGATGAATGGGTGATGACTTGACATGCCATGACTCAATATAGCCATGTGAAATTAAACGGATACCTTAAGGCAGTTCACTTTAACTGAAGATAAAGATAGTATAGATTAAATCTCCAATCTCATAAACCATTGAACAGAAACATTGCCTGGCTGTTCTTGCCCTTAAAGGGAACTTCAATGTGCCCCTTATGGAGTCTTGCTGCACAAGACACATGGGGGCATAATGAATATCCATGCCACTGAGCTTTCCTTTGTCTTATACTGAGAAAGAAAAAGGTTAGGAAACTATTCACCAAAGAAACTGCCTTTCTCTTTCATATTGAATTGTTTACAAACGTTAAGGCTAGTTGGGTTTGATGATAATGATAATAAATCAATGAGCTTACTAGCGAGTATATATAGCACTCTCATGTTTCCTGAATCACAAGGACTAAGGAAAGGACTGACCAGCGCTCTGCATGATAGCAGCTGACTTGTGCAGGTGTTGGACCACCCCAGCTCCCCTGTGGTTGAGTGAAACACAACCCAAAGGAAAGGTACGGATCAGTCACCCTGCCTAGAAAGGTTACTTGATAAATAAAAGCATCTGCTCTCAAGTTTGCCAATGGTTCAAAAATCCCCCCCCTCCCCCCCATACAGAGGTAAACATTCTCTCCATCTCTTCCCCTGAAGGGAGTAAGCGTGAGAATGTAAATCCTGGTCGGGGAACAGCTGGCAGAGCCAGCGTGTCGCTGACTCCTACCTGCAGGGTCATGGCTGGGACCCTGGCAAGGCCGCCCCAGGGCTGCTCAATTAAGACCATTAGCTCCCACTGTTTACGCCTCTCTCAGTGGCCAACAAGACATGGCACACAAACAGACACGGTAATGGAGTCTCGGCTGGTCTCTCAGAGAGACGCCAGAGTGGAGCGAGACATAGGCGTTGGGGTGCCTGGCAGAGAGCGGGCCTGGGCCTGCCTCTCCGCGGTCCACTCAGACGGGAGCGCTGGAGAACGTGATCCCTCACACATTGTTCCCTAAAGCATAATGGGACCTTTTCAGGCCCCGGCCAACAGGCCTAGCGTGGCGGGGGTAGAGCGAGGGGGAGCGAGCGCCCCAGGGGAAACTTGGGAGACTGCTCTTAAAAATGGGGAAGATTAGGAGTCATTGGCCCAATGGCTTTCACCCTCTATGGTCTCACTCATGTTTTTTCCTCCACGCTCTTGATGTGCTTTTATTCGTCATATCGCTTGCCCAGAGAGACAGCACTGGTGCCACTGATGCGTCTGTCTCACTGATTATGTAAAGACTGGTGAAACCTAATTTCAGTTCTAATCCCGAGTGCTTTAAAATTACCTTACTACCTCCATACGAATAACATTTGTAACACTTTGGTTTGATCTCAACTAACTTACAATGCCCAAAAATACCACGACTGTCATGGAACCACATGCAGTTGGCAGATCTTTGCTGCCAGCTCGGTGTTGCCAAGTGCAGAACCGTCCACACTCCCAGCTCCTCACAGGTGAGGGAATGGAATAAGACTATAGGAGCAGAAATAAACTAGGCAATTTTTTCAAGGCAGAATTACATATTTGTTATTATGAAATATATATATATATATAATTATAATAATATATATATTATTTATTAACTGATAATCCTCTTCAGACAAAAGCTTTAGCTTTGATCAAATAAATCTATTTGTGCAAAGGAAACAGTGCATCTTCAGCTTGTGTCCTCTCTAACTCATTACAGGGTTTCTTCTCTGCAGGTGTTTTTAGGATGGTCAGAGCAGGTACTTCACTCGTTCTGCTCCAGCTCTTCAGCGTCTTCGCTCCTGGAGGAGGTGAGGACTGTGTTTGCTCCCCTGTTGCATATGTTCCCCTTTCTTTTTTTGTGTCAGGGCAATTATACACCAATCAGCAAGGCTGTGTAGCTCCCAGTTCGAGGACAGCAGCAAATGGAATCCAGCCATTATTAAGTTATCGGTTAGATCATCAAGCCATCATTGAAAATAACAAGGCCTTGTAAAAGACGAACAAGTTAAGTCCCAAACCTCTATTTTGTAACAAACTGAGTCCCCCGTCTCCAGTTTCAGGTTAGTCTGACACTGCAATGATTTTAACAGATAAAAGTCACTCTTGAATATGTATCAGGTGACAGGCCAGCCAGACTTTTGTGACCAGGTTGTGGCTAGTGGTCCTCTGCTGTGGTGACAATGCTGTTACTCTTTGGTAATGTTTTCTGATCCCTCCCCCCTCCAGCTTTTTCTCAGGATATCCTCTACCCCTTCGGGCCGGCCTATAGGGATTTAGAGACCCCAAAGATGGACGATGGCAGCTCCCCAGAAATTCCTATCCTCATCCCTTTCATCTATTTCGCCATCCCCTACCGCTCTCTCTATGTAAGTCTGTTGTGTCTCTAGTTGTTTGGCCGACATGTTCACTTAATGGAAATACATTAGAGCATTAGAGACAATGCGTAACTGGAGCCAATGCATCCACTTGTCTTTCCATTCAGGCTCCCCATCTTGCCATCTGTTCATGTATCTACTCTATCTTCTCCACCCGCAGGTCAACAATAATGGAGTAGTCTCCTTTGGTGTGCAAGTAAGCCAGTTCACCCCTGAAGCTTTCCCCCTCAGTGACAGTCGCTCGTTCATCGCGCCCCTATGGGCCGATGTACACAATGGTATCCGAGGCGATGTGTACTATCGTGAGACCACGGAGCCAGACATCCTGGAAAGAGCCACCATTGATGCCCGCAAGTTCTTCAAAAACATTCCTTCCTTCACGGCAACCTGGGCCTTCATTGCAACGTGGCATCAGGTCACATTTTATGGAGGCAGCCAGACCACTCCGGTAAAGCCGTCTCTGTGTTTATGAAAACCAAGTGAATCACAGTCCGACAGTGGTTTTAACAGATTGTGACAAAGGCTATATTCCTGTCCAATGTTTACATTATGAGCTGATAGAAATTTCTCCCCTCCCTTTGGTCAGGTAAATACATTTCAGTGCGTCCTCATTTCTGACGGGACAATATTCCTCTCCATGTTCAACTACGGAGACATTGCCTGGAGCACTGGCACCGCCAGTGGGGGAGATCCCCTTACAGGTCTGGGCGGAACCACAGGACAGGTGAGCAAACCCTGAAAAGTCAGCCACTCAGCCATTCCAGCTACTTTTCTATAGGGGCGACAGTGGTACGGGGGTAGAGAAGTCGTTTAGTAATCAGTAATAATCAGTAGTAATCAGAAGGTTGCTAGTTCGATTCCCTGTCGAAGCGTCCTTGAGCAAGACACTGAACCCCTAATTGCTCCTGATGTGCAGTGTGCCATCAGTGTGAATGTAAAAATGTGTATACATCCTTGTAAGTCGCTTTGGATAAAAGCGTCTGCTAAATGACTAAATGTAAATGTCTACAGCATCAGGCCCTCATCATATCCCATAACTCCCTTCTCCAGTCAGGTTTCAATGGCGGAGATGTCAGCCACTTTTTCAACCTCCCCGGCTCGCGCTCCAACGACGTTGTGAACACTGAGCTAACCACCAATGTCAACCAGCCAGGGCGATGGTTCTTCCGGGTTGACACGGAGCAAATAGATCCAGCCAATGGATGCAGCTATAATGGTGATAATGAACATAGTGCCCATACACCACGCTTCGTTGTATACGTTTTGGGAAAAAAAAGTATACCCTCAACCCACATCGCTTCTCTGCCTTGTCCAGGTCGATTTTACAGGCGGGGGGAGGTGTTCTGGCTGTCGGACCAGTGCTCCCAGCGGTGCCGCTGTCTGGATGTGGATAACGAGGTCTTCTGCCAGGAGGCTCCATGCGGACAGCTGGAGACCTGCGAACAACTGGAGGGCGCCTACTACTGTCAGCCCACACGCACCAGCACCTGCGTGGTGTTCGGAGACCCCCACTACCACACATTCGACGGCTTCCTCTACCACTTCCAGGGGACCTGCTCCTACCTGCTGGCCCGGCCTTGCTGGGAGACCCCTGGGCTGCCCTACTTTAGTGTGGAGGCCAAGAATGAGAATCGGGGTTCTGCCACAGTGTCCTGGCTTCGAGATGTCACTATAGACGTTTACGGCCATCGGATAAATCTGCCAAAAGGCAGCCTTGGAACAGTTCAGGTAGGGTTTCCTGATTGTTTGAAATTGTTGGTCTGTTTCATATGGGTGCTGCAGACATACATGTAGGGCTACGTTCAGCAGCATCTTTGTGTGCATATTCAATGACGTTTCTATGTGCAAGTTAAATAATGTACCGCTACCTCATATGTTCAATTCTATTCTAAACTAAACTAAACTGTTTGTACTACAGAATTGATCAGCACTATATAATGCACCATAACATTTGTGTCATTTGTATATTTGTACCAGATGATCCAGATATCTACCAATAGACATTTAAATATAATGGTCATTGTTTATTTATTCACATAACACTTTCAATGTGCTAAAGGTACACTGGTTAAAATATGTTGAATGATATATCCTTTTTGTAATGTAATGGGGTTAGAGGTTGTAATGTTGATGATATTCTGAATGGTTCAGGTGGATGGCCTGATGAGGACCCTCCCAGTGCAGCTTCAGCTTGGAGCTGTCCGAGTGTACCAGTCGGGCGTGGCCGTTGCCCTGGAGACTGACTTCGGCCTCCTGGTGACGTACGACGGGCAGCACTATGCCTCCATCTCCCTGCCAAGTCCCTACTTCAACAACACCTGCGGCCTGTGTGGCAACTACAATGACGACCCTGCCGACGACCCTGTGCTGCCTGACGGCTCACTGGCAGAGAGCGTGGTGGAGTTGGGGGGAAGCTGGAGGGCCGAGGACTTTGACTGGCGATGCACAGATGGCTGCGCTCACAACTGCAGTGTGTGTGACCCAGCCACGGAGGCCTTCTACTTCCGGCCAGACTACTGTGGCCTCATCAACAAGACCGATGGGCCCTTCCGAGACTGCCGTGCAGTGGTCGACCCCACTGCCTTTGTCTACAGCTGTGTGTATGACATGTGCAGTAATCGAGATAACATCACAACTCTGTGCCAGGCCATACAAGCATACGCCCTGGCATGCCAGGCACTGGGGGTGACCATTCGTCCCTGGAGATCACGCACATTCTGTGGTAGGGTTAAAAAAATATGCCCAATCTCCAATATTCCTCCAAAAATATAGCATACAGTTAATCCACTTAAAATAGCTTATCCATTTGTGTTGTCCAATACAACACTGAATGTTTTAATGCCTTACATACCAGATTCTTTGAACTTTGCATGTTTGCAATTTATGACCTCTATGCAATCCTACTTTTTCATGCTGTGGTTGTTTCATTCTTAAATAAACGTAACTTGGTGGTGTTTCCAGCTCTGACCTGTCCTGACTTCAGCCACTACGAGGTGTGCACCAGCGCCTGCCCCTCCTCCTGCTCGGAGCTGACCTCCCACCTGCAGTGCACCCACCCCTGCACCGAAGGCTGCCAGTGTGACCCGGGCTACGTGCTGAGCGGCAGCCGCTGCGTCCGCTACGAGGAGTGCGGCTGCGAGGAGGACGGCCTCTACTACTCCCTAAATGAGACTTTCTGGACGGGAGAGGTCACAGAGCACGGAGGGGAGTGCTCCCATCGCTGCGTGTGCGGCCCGGCCGGCGAGGTGTCCTGCTTCAACGACTCGTGCCGGGAGGGGGAAGTGTGCGTAGCCGAGGTCGGGCTGCTGGGTTGCTACCCCCGGCGCGAGGGTGTCTGCTTCCTCTCCCAGACCCAGGTCCAGTTCACCTTTGATGGCATGGTGCTGCCCGTCCCTGACGAGAGCTCCTTCTACCTGGTGAAGCCGTGTGGGGTCATGCCAGCCAATGTGTCTGCCGTCGAGGTAAAGATGGGCAGGAAGCTGGTGAATAAAGGCCCCACCTGGATGAGGCCTGTGGTCGTCAGGGTAGCTCACCTGGAGGCTCAAATTGGTGGATCGGATTTTGACTCTGCAAAGGTGTGTCAGGGTGTTCAAAGTTCTCAAGAGAAATCCTCTCTTAGTATATGTGTGTGTATATATAAATATATATGTACTTGTACTCTGTATCTTAAAGAAATGACTCTTGTTCCAGTGATTAATTACATGAGTCTTCAGCATTGCATTTCTTGTATGGATTCCTTATGTCGAAATCTCTTAAACTTACTGAATGTTCTGTCCGCAGCTGAATGGAGAGCCTGTGGGACTCCCTTTTGTCCATCCAGTGGAGATGCTGACAATATACAAGATGGGAAACATCACTGTTGTGGAATGGAGTGGCGTGGTGAAAGTTCGTTATTCCCGCCAGGGCCATCTCAACGTCTCCCTCTCCACTGTCTTCTACAACGCCACCTGTGGCTTGTGTGGCTTCTTCAACACCGACCCCAACGATGACCTGCGCCTGCCAAATGGCCGGCAGGCGGAGACAGCCGAACTCTTTGTAGAGGGCTGGAGGGCTATTGCTGATGACCTGACATGTAATGGGGATTGTGAGGATCTGTATCGCATGTGTGTGGATTTGCGTCTCTACCAGAGCCCTTGGCTCTGTGGGAACATCAATGACATGAGCAACAGCTCCTTCCTGGCATGCCACATGGCTGTCAACCCCTCACCGTTCTTCAGGAACTGCCTCTATAACATGTGTGTGAAAGAGGGCAACCGCTCGGCTCTCTGTTCCTCCCTGCAGGCCTATGCCTCAGCCTGCCAGGATGCACAGATCAGTTTAGGAGCCTGGAGAACTGCCACTAATTGCCGTAAGCCTATTTGACGTACCTTATGCATGTTTATGTGCCTTTACTTCGTTCATGCCAGTCAATCGACCTCTTAACAACAAATTGTATGTTTTATGTAGAAAAGCTCTTGTTTGTGGGGTGGTGCAAGCCACAAAGGCACGTTGAAACCTATTTCATAAATGACACTGCTCTAATGATAATATACGCCTGTATCCATAGTTTTCTGTGCTATTTGATCTGAAATACCTGAAGAGTATGTGACCTGATCCACCTGAGCCGTCTCTCACCGTCAGTCTCCCTCTCTCCCTCACAGCTCTGCCCTGCCCTGAGAGCAGCCACTTTGAGGAGTGCGCCAGTAACTGCCCCCTGACCTGTGCCAACCTGGACGAGCCAGAGGAGCCGTGCCCACTGCCCTGCTCCGAGGGCTGCCAGTGCGAGGAGGGTTACGCTCTCCGGGACGGCCAGTGCGTGGCACGGAGCGACTGCGGCTGCATGTACATGGGCCGGCAGCTGGCCACCAACGAGACCTTCTGGACGGACTGGGAGTGCCAGGAGCGCTGCTACTGCAACGGCACTGACAACAGCGTGTACTGCCATTTCGCCCCCTGCGATGCAGAGGAGTTCTGCCAGGAGGACGAGGAGCTCTACTTCTGCCAGCCGCGCACCGAGGCGCTGTGTACCGTCGCTGGCTACAGCCACTTCCTGCCCTTCAGTGGCATTCCTTTCGACCTGCAGAGCAGCTGCTCCCTTATGCTGGCCACCACACAGTGTGGGGAGGATGATGGCGATGACGACGATGATGGATTTGGGTATTCGTACGTGACTGACATGAGGAACGGGAATGACAATGACAACGACAATGAGAACGGAAATGGGAACGGGAATGACGGGCCCGCACCCATCATCACCCGCCATCGAACGCTCCCCCAGTTCAAACTCTTTGTTAGGAATGAGGAACGGGACACGACGCAATCAATTTGGGTCAAGGGCTTTGTCCTGGAGGTGTATGGCTATGAGATTGAAGTGTCACGCAGCTACAAGCACACTGTCACAGTGAGTAAAAAAAATGGCACATGACAGTCAGGTGAAAAAACATGGAAAGGTTGGAGTGGAATTGAAAGGAAGAAGAAAGAGAGGAACAATACCCACACTGTAAAAAAAATATTCAAAATTCAAAAGTTTCTTAATATTAAATAATCCAGGAGAGTTGTTCTAAATGTTATGGGCATCATGACAGGAAGTTATTTTTAATCAAGCCTAAATAATAGAGAAGGCGAGAGAGCTGCTCACTTTGATGCCCTGTGCAGTATTGTGTTTCAGTCAGGATCTGTTAGCGTGCTGGACATGCCTCAGAGAATTACCCATCTGAGTGGCATTTGGAATGGGTTCACACCACCCTCCAAAGATCTAACGAAAACCTGTAGATTAAAAAAAAAACAGCAGGCGGGGACCAAATGAAATGATGGGAATGTGATGTGCCCTTGTGACTCCCTTCTACCCAGGTGAATAAGGAGCGTCTGTTTCTGCCACTGAAACTGGGGCCCAGCAAGGTCAACATCTACACCCACGGCCTGCAGCTGATTGCTGAGACAGATTTCGGCCTCAAAGTGGTCTTTGACTGGAACACCCGCGTATTGCTGTCCTTGCCACGCAGCCTCTACAATGCCACCTGTGGGCTTTGCCAAGGAGTGCCCATGTCTGACCCTGCCGCCACCGTCACTGAATGGGGCATGACATGGGCAAAGCGCGAGCGCTTCTGCCAAGTAGGGTGTGGTGACTCCTGTCCCCGCTGTGGGAATGCGGAGAGGGCCGGTGAAGGCCCCGTGTCAGTGGTCGACATTGCCGGCAACGTGGAAACCGACGCTGAAAACCCTGGCAACCGCTTCCATCTGTCAGAAGGACTGTACGTGTATGTGGAGCCAGAGGCAGTGAGGCTGTGTGGGCTGCTGGTGGATCGCGGCGGCATGTTTGCCCGCTGCCACAGTATGGTGCCGCCGGCGTACTTCTACCAGAGCTGTTTGCAGGACACCTGCCTGGACCAGGGGGCGCGGGAGACCATCTGCAACTGGCTCCAGATCTATGCCAGCACGTGCCAAACTCAGGGAGTGCCCATCATCGGCTGGAGGAACTCCACACCTTGCAGTAAGAAACACCAACACAGTTTGTATGTGTATGTTTATGTCAGTGGAAAAGTTGCAGGTATTTGAAGGACTGTTATTACAATCTCACCAGTCTCAATTTTTACTTCAGCATACTATACATTGTAGATGATATGTCGATGTATTTGTATATTATGTCTATGTATGTGTCTACCTAAGGAACTGGTTTTAATGTACACTGTGCAGCATATTGCAATATGTCATGTGTACTGTGTTTGTAAAGCATTTACTCACATTTGAATGATACAAACTGATTGACAAACTGACCAAAGCCTCACTTGTACCCCCTTTCACAGCTGTGACATGCCCATCAAACACTCACTATGCCAGCTGCATGATAGTGTGCCAACCCCAGTGTGCTCCAGCTCGTGGGCATCGTGACTGCAACCAGTACTGTGTGGAGGGCTGCCAGTGTGATCAGGGATATGTGCTCAATGGCAAGAGCTGCATCCTCAGTCAGAACTGTGGCTGCTACACCGACGGCAAATATTATGAGGTGAGTCACAGTGTGAGGCGGTTGTGCGTTTAATACTGATAGACCACATATGAACAGTTCAATTGGATGGGTGCATCTGTGCCAATGGGGAAGAGACGGGAAGGGATTACTGTCACATGAAGTAATGTCCTGTTGAAGAGGGTGGCAGATAAGGAAATGTGACTTACACTGGCAGTTTGTCATACAGACATAAAGTTTATGAAGGCACTCCAGTAAGGATAACTGGAGAGGATCCACATCCTCTAGATCCATATCCAGCCTGTTTGGATTCCTTTTTGTATATAGATGTAGACCCCTGTACATAGGTCAGCTCTTTGGATTCCTTTTTGTATATAGATATAGACCCCTGTACATATGTCAGCTGTGACACTGATTTAATATGCTTTCAAGCACAAACACGACAGAACATTGTCTCCTTCTTTGTGTCAGCCAAAGCAGCAGTTCTGGAATGGCGAATGTACCAAGCGTTGCCAGTGCATTGGGAGGAATCTGATCCAGTGTGACCCGCGCCGCTGTAAGGCAGAGGAAGAGTGTGGTCTGCGCAATGGTGTGAGGGGCTGCTTTGCCCGTCGCACCCAGCACTGCGTCGCCTCCGGCGGTGGAGTGTTCAGGACCTTCGATGGCGCCTCTCTCCGACTGCCGGCTTCCTGTTCCTTTGTCCTCTCCACCATCTGCCACAAGCTGCCAGAGCTCTCATTCCAGCTCATCGCCAACTTTGACAAGTGGAGCACGCCAAACCTCACCACTATCTCACACGCCTACCTGTACATCAACGAGGAGAATATCCTCATCTCTGGGAGCACTGTCAAGGTTTTGGAGCTCTTCTGAAACAATGCAGAGGAATTATCTGACTTACTGAATAACCTGAATGAACTAGCTGAAAGTTCATAGTAATCCTCAGGATTACTTTACCTTAAATTTAGTAGGGTATGAACTAGTCTGAAACTGATGTCCTGCTCTCCTTCTCAGGTAAATGGGACCCCAGTGACCGTACCCTTTGTCACGGGCCTGATGACACGCGTGTCCACCTCAGAGGGATTCCTGGTCATCGACACCCCCCAGGAAATCCAGGTGCGGTACAACCGATTCAACACCCTGAGCATCACCATGGGGCCCCGGCTGCAGAACAAAGTGTGCGGTCTGTGCGGGAACTTCAACGGCGACCCCGCGGATGACTACATCACCTCCCGTGGCAAACCGGCCATGAGTGCTCTGGAGCTGGCTCAGAGCTGGAAGACCAATGGCATGCAAAACAGGTGATCTTATAAATGTGTGTATGTGTTGTCTATGGCGTGTGAATTGATGGGCACGAGTGTGAGTATTTGTGTTTGCTTTGAAAATACTGCGTAAGTAGTTCTGTCCAACTGTATAGGCTGTATTGTATACTTTGACTTACTTATATACTTTATACATTTCATTTTTTAAGTTTAAATTGTAAGAAGGTACCGGCCTCTCTTCTTGCACTCCTCCTGTTTTTGTAGCTGTGATGAGACCCAGTACGTCGCTCTGGCTCAGTCCTGCGATAACACAGCCGTGGCCGCCCTCCAGGGCGAGGACAGCTGCCTGAAGCTCACGGAGATGAAGGGCTTCTTCCAGCCCTGCCATGGCCTGCTGGACCCCAGGCCCTTCTACCAGTCCTGCTACCTGGACGGCTGCTACAACCACCGCAAGGCTCAAGTCTGCGGCTCCATGGCTGCCTATGCCGAAGCATGCCGCTCCTTTGGCACACTCACAACCAAGTGGATCACCCAAGAGAACTGCTGTAAGGGGATGGCACCACATGCCAGTCAGATTAATGTTAGCAAATGGTTTGGAATGAAATCTTAAGATAAATGGTTAACATATTACATTTTCTTGGCTTTCACAGATAAGATCACTGAAACTTAAAAAAAAAATGTCTTTTCCCTATGTGTATTGATTGAGTGGTCCCTCATGTCCCTTCAGACGCATCAACATGCAAAATTAGAAAACTCCACCACTAAAACTAGACGCCACTTGAATGGATGGGGTCTGATGGGGCATGACAAATGTCACCCTACTAGAGGTTGCTTTCCTACAATAGCATATGAGCATATATCCTTGAACCTATATATAAAAGTGCAACAGTGCAAACCTATATTCCAACTTCCATGGTTCAGTCTGCTAATTTAGCTACACTGATACGTTCACAAGCCATTTTTTGTCAACAATAAGTTAATCATCTCTCCCCAAAAAGATCACCTACAGCTATTAGTGAGCCAGTTGGACTGAATGTACACTAGCACAATGTGTTGCTAAGTGTCCACGTCTATTTTTAACACCATCAATAAGTTGTTCAGGTTGCTTTGCTATTGTAGTAAGCTAGCTGGCAAAAAGATCACTGTTCCTTCATATGTGCGCGTATGTAGTGTGGTGATGTGAGCACGCCTTGTCGGACCGTCCTTTGTTTCCCTGGCTGTAACTGCCATCTGTTTTTCTGTGTTTTTGTTGCTTCAAAAAATCAAAAACAAATTTTCTTCCTCTGAAAGAGTCTGAAGACTGTGGCACTGGCCATCTTCAGAATTCGTAGACTTCTTAAATAGCAGTGAACTAACCAGAGACCCTTTGCACTTCAGAACATTTGAATGAGAAGGTCAATACGGGCTAGATAGGAGATCGTCAAGGCAACTAGTTTATTAATTTACTCAGTGCTAGGATTTCTGGGATTTCCTATGAGCAGCTTACCTTTCAGGATTTCATTTAGGTTGCCACCCTACCTGAGTCCACTTGCATTTTCTTTTATTTACCTAATTAAGTGATAAATGAGGTGAATGAAATACGCATAAACTCGTCAGATTAGAAGCGATCAACGTTATCTGTGGATTTACCTGTAATTACCTGACCGATTCATAAACATCATAAAGGAATAACAAGACTTAAATTAAGTACATGTGTATGTGTTTATTCCCCGGAAAAGTCATTTTTGCTGTACGTGTCATCACTGGTGTGTATTTGTGAAGACAGCTAACGCTGTGACTGGACCTGTCTTTAGCAGAATGGATCTACGACCCCTGTGCTGGAGAGATCTGCACAAACAACACCTGTGAGCAGGAGAATGGAGGAGACCTGTGTGGCTGCCCTGAGCTGCCCAGCAATGAGATAGGTGAGACAGCTGGGGGTTATGGCAGTGAGGGGGTTACCAGAGAGAGAGAATTGGGAGAACACTCTTGATTAGGCTATTCTGCTTGTAAAACCTATAAACCTTATGCTTGTTACTTAGGACCCATATCTATCTCATTGAAACTTTGTTTGAGTTGCACTGTATAATTTTTCACATAAAGGGTACAGAGAATCACCCAAGGAATCACTGTTTCTCCAGATAATTCTTCATTAAAGGGTTTTAGGTAGAATGTGGAAGGGTTCTTAATATATATATATATATATATATATATATATATATATATATATATAATATAATATATATATATAGAAATCATTACAGATTGTTTTTTAGGGATTCGTAGCAAGAACGGTTCCAAATGAATTTGTCAAATATCTACATTTTCCCCAAAGAGCACTTGGTAGGCAAAACAAAGCAACAACAAAACAAAATATAAATTACACAATTAAGTCTTGGATAAACTCTAGTAGTAAAGTAGCTCTACGTGTAGTTTTAAATTTGAGACACTGAACGTCTCCATTAGAATTCTCCATTCTAGAATTCTAGAATTCAGCTGAATTGGGTAGTTACTTGGCCTGTGCCTTGTCTTTGAGTTTGCATGCATGTCTTTAACCCTCTCTGTTACTCTGGACAGGAGAGGATGACATCCTTCAGGCAGAGGTGACGTGTAAACACGCTCGGATGGAGGTCTCCATATCCAAGTGCAGGCTCTTCCAGTTGGGCTTTGAGCGGGAGGATGTGCGCATCAACGACCAGCACTGCCCCGCCATCGAGGGGGAGGACTTCATCTCTTTCCACATCAACAACACCAAAGGCCACTGTGGCTCCATTGTACAGGTGAGGTTCGTAACCTCTCTTTGGACTTAACCATCATACTTTCAGGTGGTTCTGAAAGTCACAAAGAAACGTCGCAATAAGGTAGAGAAAAAATACCATCAATCGACTTTAACATTTTAATTCTTGTGGATTTGTGGATTGTGGATTTGTGGACCAGTGGATTCATGTTCAGGGAAAGTGAAGTTGTGTGAGACAAATATAAAGATGCATTATTGCTTCTGATAATAGCTTAATGTATCAGCTATGTAACATACCACTGTTTTCTTTTAATACAGTCCAATGGAACACATATCATGTACAAGAACACTGTCTGGATAGAGAGTGTGAACAACACAGGGAATATTGTGACACGTGACAAAACAATCAATGTGGAGTTCTCCTGTGCCTATGAGCTGGACATCAAGATCTCCCTGGAGACGGTGCTAAAGCCCATGCTAAGGTTAGACGTTATTTTGGTTTTGAGTGGTTGTTTACATCTTTTGAGGGAGAATAAATATGTTGAGGAACGCCTCACCAAGTCACGATAAATCTATTTTTACGTCCATTAAATTGACAATGCGCTGACACTTTTCAGTGTTTCATGGATATAAATGTGAAAATGAATAGCACCATGGCAACCACAGGAGAGCTGTGATGTTGCTATTTTGGTTTGAAATGAATGCTTATCAAACTTGTGCAAGCTCTCCAGCATTGACTATACCATCTGTGATCACCCACAGTATTTGTTTGGCAAATTTCTCGTCACCAGGGTCTCTCAGCAAATTACATTTTCTAATTCAGTAGACTTCAGAAATTGACACTATCATGGCAAATGTATATGTAAACTCTGTGCCAAGAGCTCCATGAAAACCTTAACACCAAACATTTAATACTTTTGTTTTGCTTTAACTCACTGACATAACTTAGAAGATGTAATTTGATAAACTGTCAACTCTTTTTTTTTACAGTGTCATAAACCTCACCCTGCCTACTCAAGAGGGAAACTTCATCACCAAAATGGCTCTTTATAAGAACTCCTCCTACCGCCAACCTTACCGAGAGGGCGAAGTCATGCTCAGCACGCGAGACGTCCTGTACGTTGGCGTATTTGTGGAGGGGGCAGATGCACGGCAGCTCATCCTCATCGTGAACATGTGCTGGGCCACTCCTTCCCGCTACAGTACTGACAGACTGCGCTACATCATCATAGAAAGAGGGTAGCACGACACAACCACACTGTCTCTGATATTAGAACTGTGCACTTTATCATCCATGACACATCACCCTGAATGGATGGTACACGCACAAAGCATATTTTCAGAGGTTTAGTATGTGAAGACGCTCACAGACCCTTATTGCTGTTTCAGCTGCCCCAACGTCAAGGACAACACCATTGGCATGGCTGAGAATGGCGTTTCTCTTACATGCCGTTTCCATGTCACTGTGTTCAAGTTCATCGGGAACTATGATGAGGTCCATCTCCACTGTGATGTCACACTCTGTGACTCTGAGGTCAATCCATGTAAAGTGGTGAGTTCTGTGAGTCAAGACTACAAAATAATGGTCTATCAAAATAAATGATATTTTAGTTTTTTCCTGTATAGTTTTTTTGTGCTATAGAACAAGGGGTCTCATTCTCGAACGCAGTTGAGAAGAATTTAAGAAGGAATTTCTTCTGAACACCACTTCGGATTTAGGAACAAATTTGCTATTCATGAAAGTTTTCTCATCTGGGATTTGTTCTGAACTTCAGAAGACTTTCAGAACGCGAAATAGCAGTCGTAAATCGGCCAGAGTTTTCTCAAATGCGATTCCTCAAAAAAACACAAGATGCCCCACTGGGCCGCTCCGTGTTAGAAGTGTTAAGGGCTGAATTTGTGAGAAATCGTTGGTGATTGCGTTCACATCAACTCTACAGACATCCTCGGTTTAAAATAATTATAATAATAATAAATACGAGAATATTTGTATCATTAACAATTACGTTCACATTTATAGTCATGATTTCATGATGTCCTAAAATAAATAAAAGGACTACACGAACACTGCAAATGTAAGTGAATAAATAAATAAGCACAAAACTCAATTGCGTTGATATAGCCATAGTGGAATAGAATGGACACATCTTCATCCTGCAACAGTACCTCCACCTCTGCACCGGTGAAGTTAGATCTGCGTTTCCTAGACCAGTGCTCGCTTTCCGCTTTGACATGACTCGCTTTCGAGTTGCCTTCGCGTGGATTCGGTCGATTCCGACTGCACACGTCACAGCGGTTGCGTGCCCTTATAAGGAGCTGGCGGGGCGTTTATGTATGCAAATCCAGGGGCACGAGAACGCGCTTTCAATTTAAGAAACCTCTTCCGGGGGAGCACAGCTCAGAACACTTCGGCTGCGTAAGAACACATTTTCAGGCGTTCATGAATCTGGCGGAGATGTTTTTCTTACGTTGGTTTTCCGAAGTCCATAAGAAACATTTCAGAAGAAACTTCAGAAAATGTTCGAGAATGAGGCCCATGGTTTTCTCTTCAGTGAATCATGAAATCCCACCCTTATAAACATAATATTGGATAACCTTAAGGAATACAGTGTCAGATTACCTTCAATGACAGAATACCATATTTCACTATGTGAAGAAATGCTTCAAAGGTTACATCAGCCCTAAAAGCCAAACCTATTACAGGTTTCTAGAAGGCAATGATCCATGGCAAATGCCCAAACCTTTATTCTTTACATTCAGAACTGTCCACACAACAGGAGAATGTACTCAGGAGAAACTGAACACAGGCAACAGCAGATACTATCAATTGGACCCATCAAACGAAGAGGTATGGAGTGTCTTTTCATCATGCATGAGATTTAATCAATGACTGTGACTGTGTGTATGTGTGTGTGTGTATGGGGGGGGGGGGGGGGGTTGCACAGTATATGTGTGTTTATTATGGGTTTTTGTATCTGTGAACCTTTTGTCTGTGAGTATGATTTATTAAAAATGTCTGCTCCTGTGATGTGGTTTTTCAGAGTATGTGTGGTGTGAAGACAACAATGGTGGCTGTGAACAGATCTGCACTAGCCAGCTGACGGGACCAGTGTGCAGCTGTGTCACAGGAATGCTTCAGAGAGACGGGAGAAGCTGCCGGGGTGAGATTCTCACTCAACTACACAGAGGCCTGAGGTCCATCTCTGCCTCTGACAGAACAGCCGGGAGAGACATTAGATTAGAGAGAGATATTCATCATTCATGTTCTTTAATGTTTGTGGCCTGTTTCTATCCAGCTTAAAGGCCCCAACATAAAATGTCTTGTTTGACAGTGAAGTCAATTTCAATAAATAAATAACCTAAAATATAGGTATAGCACAAAACCAATGGTGTGCTAGTTTCTCACAGGGAGAGGAACTGACAAACTCGTCAGGTATGGACAATCAGCCAGTTCAAAAGCCACTCAAAGCCTGCTGTTCTGCCCTTTGCAAAGGGGCATGACATGACGCTGTAGATAATTATAATATCCCCCTGTCAAATTAATCTTTAGCTATCCTTTTGGTTATCATTTTTCTGTATGATAATGTTTTCTGTATGTTTCTCTTTACAGTGGCTGGTTCTGGTGCTAATATCCAACCTCTCGTTCCTCTGGTAATTTTTGGAGTGACCTATGCCCTTCTGACCCTCACGCACACATTATCCTGCTTGTCCTAACCCGCCATGTAACCACAAGAGAGGAGAGAGATGGAAAGGACCCAGAATGACAGCAAGCAATCGAGATAGGGAGATATGGAGAAAGGGAACAGCATGAGAAAACGGAGCATCCATTCAAAAAAGAGTCACGATAAAGCAACAATGAAACCAAAACACAGCCGAGAGGAATCATCATCTCTCCTCAGTGCCACTGAAGGACACCACACTGTGATCATCATCCTCTTCCCATGGTGGCCCTGTGTCTGAAGGCACTGGAGATCTTGAATGAAACAACCACAGAACATAGCAGAGCAAAATGGACCGGGTTTGGACATGAACAAAAAATTAAACAGGAACAATACAAACAGTGTCAGAATTTCAGAAGTAAATATAGTGAAAAATAAAATATGCACCCTGGCAACATTATCTCAGAATGTATCAAATCTAGGGAATCTTATGTTTTAGATGCAGAATATGCCTAAGTACTCTATCATCATCGGTTATTAACGGTTGATTGATTGATTTGGTTGGGTTTACGAAAGGCTTTGGTTTATGTAAAAAGGCTTTATATTTGGGCATTGACTGACATTTAGAACTAGTATGAGCTAAAAAAAACAATTCACTTGCCAAAGCCTTTGGTAAATGCAGTCAATTTTGTCTTTGTTGCCGATGCCTGTTTGTCTGCTGTGATTCTCTGGATTGATTCATATTTATGTAAAATTTCTCAATGAAATGAAGTACACAGCTATACCTTAGCCAATTATTGAGCAACTGTGATTTGCGATAAAAGAAACCACTTGAACATGTGACAGTTATCACTGAAATGTTGAAATGTTGTTTTGAGAATGTGGCATTGTATTAGAGTTTGTTGAGGTTCTTCAAAATGGCAATGATCACAAACACCCACAATGCATTTTTCCAATTCATCATATTTTTTACAGAGTATTAATGTCTGAATGATGTGAAAAAAAAGTGTTTCAGTAACACATAGCAGAAAAATGTAGAATGTTAATGCATATGTGTATAATATTCTGAAAACACTCTTGAGTGCTTAAGTCAAATTTAAATATATTTGGCAATTGTTTTGATCCTGTCAAAAGAAATAAGGAATACGAATTATTGTTGGTGGCATCCTGTGGTGTCTCCAAAAACACTATTTCTAGGGTATAGTCGAATTCAAAGGACTCCATCAGTGTCAGTGATATGTAAAAGGGCATTCCATTCAGATCAAATAATTAAATGGATGTTTGAGGAATAAATAAACAAATCCCAGACTTTAATTCTGTGGTTCATGCACAAAACATCGTCCACTGTGTATTTTGATGTGTATGTTTGCCTAACATGAAAATTGGACCTAAAAGATGAGGGTCAAAAAAAGTTCGTACTGTAGCCTTGTAGCCACCATTCCATACAAGTGGAACAGTGTTCTTGTAATAAACTAAGATATTCTTATAAATTCAAGAAGTGTTTCCATGCAACGGATTCGTATCTTTGTTTTACTGAGGTCGTATCAATACAAGTGCTTGTCTCGAGTGAGTTGATTTCTGAATTGTGTGTGTGTGTGTGTGTGCATACACGTGTACATGTGTGCATACGTGTTTATTCGTGCGTGCTTACGTATGAGCGCTCATACGTCTATGTTTCACGTCGCTAAGGCGACCGCTTGGGAGGCGGTTCCTTGCATCCGACTTAGAGAAAAAAACTGAAACCTTCCAGCTATCGTAAGATATAACCTTCTCTACCTTGATTCAAACTCAAACCTGTGGCGAACCTGTTTTTACACAACGCTTTAGTGTGTCTGCAAGAAATATTCGGAGTGACGTCCTGAGAAACTATTCTCAAAAGATGAACTGAAATTGTGCAGGTGAGAACCTCTCCGCTCTACTCCTTTAAGGTTTAGAGATAGTGAGCCTCAGGCACAGTAACAAAATGACATAACAGACTTAGTCTTAGTGTTATTATTAGCCACACAAGGATTTAAAGCTTGTTTCGGTTGAGGAAATGAATCAGGCATGTAGGTCTAACGTTAAATAAATATTGCAGAATTAGAAATCTAAGTAGGCTGCTACAACAGAAATGTGAAGTCCTGCCTCACGCTCGTGCAGGTGTATAATTTCACCAGTGCTTCCAACCAATGTTGGTATCATTCTCTTGGATACTGGCTGTGTAGTTTAGTCACGTTTAAGAACTATATTGCATAGTACTGTGAGTGTTTCCGTGTTTGGTAAGGAGAAATATGTAAAAGCTGAGATTGACTGACATCATGAGATGCCATTTGCTTTCTTGCTCTTGCTTGCTCTCTCTCTCTCTCCGTTTCTCTAATGCAATTTCCATTATCCACTAGCAGAGTGTCTAGAGTGACCTTGCTCCACTTCCTCTCAGAATTGATACTGTTTGGTGTAATATGAGACATACTGTAGACCACATCTCACGTTATTCGGACGCATGTATGCGCCTCCGTTGTGTGTTAATGTGCACTTAAATAGTCTACTGGTGTGAGCTGTTTTACAGTCCCGAGGATTATCAACCACTTTTAACATATTACTGTTATTCGCACTGTCATTACTTTACAGTCTTGGCCCCCTGACTGTTTGCACTACCCAGAGGCAGAGCCTCCTCAACTCAGCATGTCTCCTGTGTCTTCTCCGAAATATTCATCAGGGTCAACGCTCCTCACTCAGTACGGGCCTTTCGACCAAACCCTGAGCTATAACCGCACACAGGTCCTCTCCTCTAGCAGGTATGGTGCTTCCACCTCTCGATACCTCGGCTCAAGCCCCTGTCAGGCCCGAGCACATAACTACCCTCGGGAGATGGAGAGAGGCCGAACTGACCCTCAGTCAGACCTCGGGGTTCGCCGCGGCGACGCCTCCAGCAGGGTCCAGGTCAGAGGTCAAGTGAACGTGGTGAGGGGGCGCTCCACTTCCCGGCCCGTGTTCCCACCTGCGTCTCCCCTGTCTTTGCGGCGCCGGTCAGTGAGCTACTCAGATCTTGCCCAGGAGCTGGTGCTACTGGACATCAGCGACCCCCCATCGCCCCCGACCAGGCAGCACAGAGTAGGCAGAGAGGGGCCAGAGAGGAACCGTGGAGTTCTTCTCAGGAACTCAGAGGTCAGTGATCACATATACTTTTTTTTAAGGAGGTTTATGAATGTTTTGACCTGGTACAAAATGCTGCCCCATCCATGTTATAAATCCTGGATTGACCTATTTGGAAATGTGTAGGCTGGGAAGGTAATTGCTTTCATAATAACACATTCAAAATAATATATATCCTGTGGTTTTATAGTTGGCAAGTTTATTTGCAAGTGTATTGTTTGTGATGAGACATCAGATGGTGTAATAATCATTATTAGCACTAGAGAGCAGCAGTGTTTTTTTGGTACATCTACTACAGGATAAACCAGCTTTTACTCCAGGCTGTATGGTTGCTTATTCTAATTTCTCCAGTATTCGAGAAGACAGTTTGGAAACGAATGTCATTTTGATAAGGGGGTCTGAATCAAGAAAGGAACTGGTAACAAGAAATACCTTTTAATACATTTTAATTAAATCTGTCCCAACACACCCTGATCTTTGACCAAGTTGGAGACTCTGCCTGGGCTTGTTTTATTGTGGGGCAGGTTTACAGTGTTCTGAAGTCTCTATGGTTACTTTCAGAGACTGATTTATGTCCAACTCCTCAATTCAATCCAGTGCTTAAATATTTGATGTGCAGACACTACTTTCTCTGTTGTTGCTTGAAATCGCTCCTTTTCTTTTGCACGTTCAGTTTACATAGTGATTTAATTGGATCTCATTCAGGACACCTTTTATTTCTGCTGTGACAAAGCAGCACAAGTCCTTTTCTTTCTTTCTTTCTTTCTTTCTTTCTTTCTTTCTTTCTTTCTTCTCTCTGATACCTCACCCTCTGTCCTTTGGGAGTGGTTGTTTAGGAGAAAGTGATTAAGTTCTGCTTTTGTGTTCACCTGTTCATGTTCTCTACATGACTATGTTGACAGTGCAAACTCTCTGTTTTGGTTTACGTAATCCTCATAATGATATGGGGACACGGGCAGATGTGTACAAGAGGTTCCCTAGGATGAACCTAACACTAGCATGTAAGGCCACAAGAAATATGAAAGATTTTCTTAGTGTGTGTGTTATAGTGAGTCATAATCAAACGGATTAGAGTCTATACTAATTCTAGACTGTCTGCCTAAGGGATGTCAGTGAGCAGTGTGGGCACTGGCATATATTATGTTCCATTAGTTACAGCAGATGATTCATAATGTCAACTCTGGCAAGGGTGTCAGTATATACAGTTTCTAGGGTGACAGCAGAGGCTTAACTCACAAATGCATTTTTTTCCCTTTTTCTTCAGAAATGGGTGTTACTGTATTTGTTGTTAAGGCTTTTATCCATGATGTGTGGGACTGTACACCGGCCCATTGATAAATCTCAGCTCCAACGGGGAAAAAAACAGTCTGCCTGCTCTTGACACCTGAGCAACAAACTCACACCCAAACACACTTAAATAAATATCCACTCTCGATCAAAGAGGCTTACGCAGAATACTAACAGTCTGTGCCCTCAAAAGCAAACACACAAGCAATACAAACAATCCCCTTTTCCCTTTTACCTACATACACATTCCAGAGTACCTTTGTCACATCAGGAGATTCCCCCGAGAATTCTGTCCACAGAGGAGAGGCTGTGATCACCCCGGCAACCAAACACTGCGTGAGATGACAGCTCGAGGATGAGTCAGGCCCTGAGAGAATACGGTGTATTATTGGTTTATGATGAAAGGGGAATGTGTGATTGCTACTTGATTGGGGGAGAGTGCAAGGTTTTACGTGGAGCTGCAGCCGAACTCTGCCCGAGGTGCTCTTGAGCCACTTAAAGCTGGAAAAAAGAAAAATGTCATTTCTGCTTTACAGTAGATCCACTGGGCTGTAAAGTTTACACGATAGAGTGCAATCGGTCCCCTGCTGTACTTTGAACATAATTAGAGTCCTTGAAAGAACACCCAGGGACCTCTGAGTTACGTAAAGCACAGCGACTGTAGTAGCGCAGCAAAACTGCAGCGACCTTTGAGTCATTTCAAGGACAGTACGTTGTAAAGACTCCAGAAGGTTGTTTGAGGCAACGATAAGATCATTAGCACACACTGTACTTTTCTTCAAATGGATGTCACGGACAATTGGTCAACCTAGGCCTAAGTGTTAGCAGTGGCAGTTCAGCGCTGTTGGTATTAGTTAATTTGTTGAGTAGCTGTTTGATGTGGAGAGAATAGACGACTTCCAGAGACGCCCTTATGAAGAAGAGAGGATGCAGACTACCAGGGCATCCATGACCTAAATCACGTAGGGCGAATTAGGCAGTCGCACAGACATGCTCAGCCTCACAGACACAGACACTCACACACACACACACACACACGCACACACACATGCGCACACAAACATTGAAATCTGAAACAACCTAATCTAAACTGAACTATCAAATTTTGTTTCATGTCGAAGACCGCAGTCTGTAGAGTACTGATACAACTAAACCAAAGTTACATTATCAGTCTGTCATCAGATATTAATAAATGGCATTCTAACTAAAGTCAGTCGCACAGACATGCTCAGCCTCACAGACACAGACACTCACACACACACACACACGCACACACACATGCGCGCACACACACACACACACACATGCGCACACACATTTAAATACATCAGGAGGACTACAAGACAATATGCAAATACTTTGGTAAGAGTCAATGGCAAGGTAACAGGTTTACATGGCCCACATACTCGTACCAATACATCATTTATAAGAGTTAGCATATGAAGGTGACCCTCAAGGACACAGAGTAGCATCGCCTCCGTACCCATAGGTTTCAGTGTACTCTTCATCACGGAACATTTACACGGAACTGAGTGCAATTATAAACATCACAAATCAGTGCAGTGCAGGTAAAGGACACACACACACACACACACACACACACACAGACACATACACACACACACACACAGACACATACACACACACACACACTCTCTCACATACACACACACACACTCACATACATACACACACACAGACACACACACACACACACACACACACACACTATCTCACATACACACACACACACACACACACACTCACATACATACACACACGCACACGCACACACTCTCACATACACACATACACACACACACACACACACACACACTCACATACAGAAACACGTGCAACAGAGATCCTGTTGCATCTGAAAGTGTAGCGTATGTCATGGGGCAGTGGTAGATGTGTGCGGATAACTCTGACTGGGCGAGATAAGACCACAGGCAGTCGGGTCGTCAGGTCTTGTGACGATGAGGAACTCTCTCTAATCATCCCAGCGCATCTCTCTCTTGCAAACCATGCAGTTCAACTCCGTGAGCTCTGTGGTTGACTTTCGTAACCTAGAAGCTCTAGTCCTTTGACAGCTATTGCAGCCAACATTCTCAGTAGGCAGAAATATGAAACCGGTGTTTTTTGTTATTGAAATCATATTTATATGAATTCATTGTATGCTTTTGAAGTTATATTTTGAGATTATGTTCTAGCCAAATGATTATTTTTCAATGATCTTTTTCATAACACAAAAGACCAATTCATAATCTGGATTGCATTTAAAGCATACATGTATATTTCATTAATCAATGTTTTACTGAAAGAAATATTTCTCAGTATTTCTCAATATTTCGCTTTTCGATATCTCCAAACATTGTAAATGTTTCAGTTAATTTACAGTGACCGAACAAGCTTGTTACCACCGTGTAGTCCTGCCAGTGTAGTGTATTGTGTAGTTCACCCCTCTGGAATGACACAGTGTAGTCCTACCAGTGTAGTGTAGTGTGCAGTTCACCCCTCTGGAATGACACAGCTAAACCTGACAGTGGGTAAAGATGTCACCTGACATTTCAGCAGTCCCTTATAGCGTGCCATTCCTTATAAGGACACAAACTAAAAACATCAAAACAATGGCCTCTGTAAACTGTGTCTTCGTCAGAGCTAGTTCCAAATCCACATTCATAGGGACACTTCATTTCACTTTGTGTTCATGTTCGTATGGCACATATTGAAACATATTATTAATTATTAATGTGCAGAGCAGAGATTAGCTGGTAGATTAGCTGACTCTCACAGAAATGGTGTGATCAAATGATGCAAGTCTTTTGGAAAGGTGCAGACCCAAATTCCTCAGATTACTGGAGTGGTGCTGTGGTAGAAATGCCTCTAAAAGGAAGCCTTCTCTGCTCCAGTTTCGAGAGGGGTGACATCAGGCATCCCAGTGTGTTATCCTAAAACAAAGCCCTTTCTCGTGCATTTAAAGGCATTCTTTTTATATATCATTACTGCTGATAACAAATAGATTATTCAAGTATATATCCTAGATTAAGCTAGGGCTTTTGTCCGGGGCTGTGTGTGGCACACATTTGGATTCAAAAGGCCTACTGTATGAAGCTTCGGCCTCTATGACATTGTAAGGTAACAGATTGTGTGTGTGTGTGTGTGTGGTGTGTGTGTGTGTGTGTGTGTGTGTGTGTGTGTGTGTGTGTGTGTGTGTGTGTGTTTGTGTTTCTGTATGTGTGCCCTTAGTTCAAGTGTTCCCTGATGTAGAGTACACGGAATCCACGGATATGGAGATGATGGCGAGGAGATAAATAGTGGTCTCAAAAACTGCTGGCCTCTGTTCACAGAGCGGGATTTTGTGTCTCTTCCTGCATGGATGTCTGTGTTCCCTGTTTGTGAGTGGTTTTGGTAATGTGACAAGGCCCAAATAAATGCTGGGCCAGCTCAGGTCAGACACACACACACACACACACACACACACACACACACACACACACACACACCCGTGCGCACACACACACACACACACACACACACACACACACACACACACACACACCCGTGCGCACACACACACACACACACTCACACACACACTACCACCCCCCCCCCCTCACACACACACACACACACACACACACACACACACACACACACACACACACACACTCACACACACACCCCCCCCCCCCTCACACACACACACACACACACACACACACACTCACACACTCCTCTGTCCTGTCCCTCTGTAATCCCGACTCCAGCTGTCACTGTAAAACCTCACTCCCCTTCTGAATATGAAATTGCATACAAATACATTTCACACACGGACACATTCTGTCTTTGCACCAGCCCCCTCACATCGAGTCAGAGGAACTGGTCAACACCAGACAGTAACAGTAACCGCAGTAACAGTTGTAATGATGTGGACATGATGTGGACATGATGTGACGAGAGTTCCGCATGAGTAAATGGAGTGTAACATTCCACTCTCTCCCCTGCTTATGCTGGCCTCCTGTCTTTATATAACTGGGAATTATCCACTGTGTGGTTTTAACACAGGCTTGTGCCCCGGGCAACGTCAGTGGACAACAGAACAAGTGAACTGTTGTTTTATATTTTTACCCCACAAAGCATATCAGTGCGTGACCTTACTCCATCTCAGTGGTCTCTCTCTCTCTCTCTCTCTCTCCTCTCTCTCTCTCTCTCTCTCTGTGTGGGTGTATGTGTGTGGGTGTATGTGTGTGTGTGTGTGTATGTGTGTGTGTGTGTGTGTGTGTGTGTGTGTGTGTGTGTGTGTGTGTGTGTGTGTGTGTGTGTGTGTGTGTGTGTGTGTGTGTGTGTGTGTGTGTGTGTGTGTGTGTGTGCCTTTAGGAATTAGGAGATCATAGAGAAGTTGATTGTCAAATATGACCTGAGAGTGGAATTGTTCTGAATAAAGCACACTCGACAGACTGAAATGAAGACATCAGCAAAATTCATACTGCATCCTCACCAGTTTTAATGCTTAAGAATCTGCTTTAAAATGTATTCTCAAGACTGGAGTTGGAAATGTTCACCCTCTTTGGCCAGGTGCACAGACCAATGATAAAGGTCCCCACATGCGGCCTGGCTCGACCCTGTTGAGTTTGTTCCCGCTCTGTTTGTTGTGGACACACGCCAGGTCAGTTGGGTAGACAATCACCACTCCTTCCTTTGGTCTGCGTAGGTTTAACTTCAGGGCCTTTGAGTTTTTCATTTCTTTGTTGCCATTCACACCCTCTCCCTCTCTCTCTCTCTCCATCCACTCTTTCACTCTCTCCCTCCCCCTTTCCTTTCATGCCCGGGCCTGTCCCGAGTCCCTCTCCGTACCGCACAGCAGATTACCCCTCTCCTCGTTACTCATTTGCAAGGCACATGTCTTCAAACAGCTGCTCTTGTAAGGCTGACTGGTAAAACATTTAATATTACGTAAAGAGCTGCTGGACTTTTATCAGAGAAACTGAGGCCAAAGTACCCTAGGATTTCCTATCCAAATCCCAGGTCCACTAAAGAACCTTTCCCCCTGTACTCACCTTACCTATTATACCAGTGTAGTTTGTTTGGTCCCCCCTGTGTTCCTGTGGCTCATTCGTACTGTTCAGTCCTGCAGCCTGAGTGAGAATGATATTTGGGATCAATGCACTCAGCTTTAGCCATCGGCAATTTGTTTTCGTTTCATTTTTCGTTTCAACTATCTCTGCAGTGGTGATGTAGAAGTTACAATGGCAGAAATGACACCCTTAATCGGTTATGTCATAAAAAATATAACATTAACACACTGGCAGGAAAAATGGCTCTCAGATCGATGTGTGATTGTTTAATTACAAAACGATTACAGTAACTTGGTTCGTTTTAGCCAAAGATTATAGAGCAGCACTGTTGTAGTGAGCATTTTCTAAAACTTTTGATTAAGATATAACTTTATTTTCAATGCATCTACTTTTAGCTAAAGGTTTCAGTCAAATTCCTATAACAGGTAGCCTGGACCATTCATAGAGCCACAATGAATGAATGGATCAACTCAATGAGTTGTAGCTGAATCTACTGGTCCTTTGGGGATCTCAAGGAAGACGGTGAAATGCCTTGCCGTTGTCTTTTAGATGTTTATTTTTGCATTCTGGTACATAGTAATTGGCTTCCAATTTGATGGTACAGTCTTGCTTACTGGTTGGCTGACTGAAGTCCAGGTGACAGACTGATGTGCCAATATGGCCCCAATATGGTTTGTGACGTCATCCGCTACACCTCTATAAAGACTGCTTGTGATTGATCATTAAAAATGATAAATTCTATACAGTATGTAGAAAATATACTCTGAAAAGTGTGTCTTGTGTGTTCCGTATTTAAATCTACACACTAACCAACTCTGTTCTGGACCATTTTCAAGGTCAGATGAATAGTTCCCAAACTGCAGTTCGGTTTGCGTTGAGAAGGCCTCAGATGAAGTAAAGGGGGAAGTCAACACAGTTCTATCTCTATGTGTCCCCCACCAGGAGTGGCAAAAAACGACGCAGTGTCTGTCGTCCTCGTTGGTCTCCCCACTCTCCTCACAAGACCTGAGACATTCCTGAAGATCAGACAGATCACCTGCGAGATAGCTGCTCTGCGTGTCAGGTGACCCCCTTTGAAAGCTACACCTCAACGGTCTCATTTCTTATGGGTGATTCCTTTCTTGAGTTGAGGGTCAGTTCTTAATGTCAGCCGTTATCTCCCACGATAGGGTAAAGCTGAAGTGCAGGAACAAGGCCAGGGGTTATCACCAGGACCGTTGTTGACACAGTGGGTCTCGTTAGAGGTTTTAGTCTTTCATTCTTTCACAGGCAAACGTTGAAATCTGAAACAACCTAATCTAAACTGAACTATCAAATTTTGTTTCATGTCGAAGACCGCAGTCTGTAGAGTACTGATACAACTAAACCAAAGTTACATTATCAGTCTGTCATCAGATATTAATAAATGGCATTCTAACTAAAGTCAGGACTCATGATCTGTTAAAAGTAACAAAAGCGGTGGTGCAACGAGAAGACTGAGATAAGAACATGTCTACAGTTAACCCGCAGCTATCAAGCCTGACAAATTTCATCGTATTTAACTACTGAATAATAACCTCAATCTTCCCCCAAATAAGAGCCCCAGTTTGGCTGCATGACGCAGTGTCATCTGCAGGGAACCAATCTGATCTGTCAAGGCGTCATTGACACCACAGTCACATACTGTGCCTTGCAGTGGCACAACCTGTTCGCCCTCATAGCTATGTCACTATCGCTCTGGTTACGCTTTTGGCCGAGTGCAATGTACTTACTAGGCTGTGATGCCGTGAGCCGGGCCACCGTTTTAGAAGGCACTTGTGACTGCGGCCTGTCACTCAGGCCAGCACTCGACCTGTCAGTTTGACTTTCAGAGAGGCCCGGGCTCTGCACTCGAAAGCTATTTCAGAGGGCCTGGTCCAGACTGACTCACTGCAGTGGTCCCGGTGACATCACTCCGTCTGCTCCCCGAGGCTTAGAATAGAATGAGCTCCGCCTGCAAACACGCTCTCGCATGTGATGGAGAGGAGAAGAAAGACACTTGTTACCTCTATCTTTGTCTCTGTCTGTCTTGCTCTCTGTGTCTGTCTCTCTCTCTTTCTCTCGCTGTCTCTCTCTCTCTCACACACACACTCACTCACTCACTCACTCACTCACTCACTCTGTTTGTCCTGTGTGTCTCTTTGTATGTACCTACCATCATGGATCTGTTCACGTAGAGAATTGTACAGTTCATCAGGGAATCTCTAAGAATGGTATTCACAATGTCTAGGATATAGAAATGTAGTGAGAATGAAGCTGTGTTTTGTACAAGTTAATGTTACAAGCCAGTGACTTTACCTGAGGACATGCATTGATTGTCAAGTTAAGGACAAAATGTATGCCTTCTATCAGCTCCGACATCCAGAGGAGTTAATCGTCCAGCAGCAATTGGAGTAGGCACCAAAACAAAACAAAGCTTCGCCCATGTCTTGAGTGCCAGAGAAAAAGAATGTTTATGCACTGGGCATATGTGGCTTGACCTGCCTGTACTCCCAGATTAATGACCAGTGACCATGAAGTTGGACTGCCATTGAGGAGGACCTTTGTGCAACACCGCTGGCCCTGAATTCTAATTAGCTCACTTATGTAAACATGTTTCATTCACATTGAGCACTGCCTTTGTTAGTGGGGGCTTGTGTAATAGACTTAAGAGTTCACTTACAGCGAATAGGAATGTATACTCTGTGGTTTTTTTTCTTCTTCTCCCTCTCACTGGTTTTCACTCTTGTTGGCCACAGTGTCATGTGAGCCAAGGACATTGGCAGGGATCCAAAGATGTCGCTGCACCGGGCCCCCCCCCAGAACCCCCCACCCGGCTCTGTTGAATGTCTCCCTCTCTTGGGCCGTAAACAAATGGCTCAATAACAGCAGGGGATTAGTTGGCATCTGTGACTCACAAGCATAAATGGACAAACATACACCAATACTTGTAGCACTGCAGGGTGTGAAAAATTCTCCTCTTTGCTGGTCTGTGTGTGTGTGTGTGAGAGAGAGACCGAGAGAGAGAGAGAGAGTTATTTGCGATGTATTCGATTGTGTGCTGGGAATGGTAGTCACATGATCATGGTCTAGCCACCTATTGTTGTCATACACCAAAAATGACAAATGAAGTCATCTCACACATCTATTACAGAAGATGCATGACACATTGCTCAAGCAGTCTGTAAACATCACTTCAAACAGGACCTACCTAACGTTGATTCAGAGGGGCGTTTCATAAGATGAATGCAATTATTCGTGCAGAATGGTCAAGCTCAGTGTCGTTTTTTGATGCTGGTTACATAATGGCTGGTGAAAAGAGAGACTTTTGTCACACTTATTGTAAGACCAAACGAGTAGACCCTGGAGTAGGGCAGTGGGCTGTGTTTTGAAGAGTGAAAAGGAGCATGCCTATAAAGTATGCTTTGCATGTGATGGGGGGTATTGGTATCTCTGGGGACACATGTTTATTTGGCAGTATTCATTCTCAAAGAAGTTAAGTTGGGTAAGTGCCTAAGTATGTTTTAGTTACTTTATTAGCCATGACAGACATTACATTTGCATTGTATGTCATTTGCTTTGTGTAAAGTGTTGCAATGCTATTGCAAGCTGTAATGGTGGAGGCACAACGCCAGTGGTGTCTTTGGTACCAAATAGTCATTTTCATGAGCTAAACTTGTAATAAGATGTCATAGCCCCTGTAAAAATGGCATTAAATTGGGTGGACATCCACATTGCTTTGCCAAATAAATGGCATGACCGCAACACAACTGAAAAGAAGTGAGAGGCCACTCTCACTCTGCCCTGTTTTTCTATTTGAGACAGGGCAACATATATATTAATGATGTCCAAGTACAAGTTAATTATGAATAACATGGTTCAGCAAACAGAGAATTCCACTGACTCATGTCTGTGTCAGCAGCATCCCCCTGTTAGTAATCTGGCCTCAAGTTAAATCAGCGGGACTTAATTGTAATGTTCACATGCTTGTTTTTAGAGCCTGTGACTCACTAAAGCAGAACTGAGATCCAAGAAGTCTAACGATCAGGCCACAGATTCACCTCCTGTGAGATAATCAATTAGTTTGTTTGTGTGCCTGCCTGCTTTGTGGAACCGAATGTGATTGTCCTCCAGCTTATTTAAGGTTCTCCTCTCCCCTACAGCGCACCTCTTATCATTCTGCACATACAGAGGATTTGTTGTGGCCGTAGCTGAATGCATACCAAGCAGGTCTTTGTTGAGCCTTTTTCCTTAGTCACAATTCAGTTAATACTCAAGGCACATGGCTACAGCAGTAAGGTTCTGTTAGGTTTTAAGAGTAAAATGTTTCATGAGGTTCGCCTCATAAAGTAGTGTTATCAGAATATCTGTTATCAGTAAGAGTTCTCTAAGGGTTTTTTTTTTTTTTTAATGTAGCCTGGATTGTAGGCCCACAGCCAATACAACATGAGGGAGATAAGATATACTCTGAGGAGGATGTAATAGTACTTCAAGGTGTTCCCTGTGTAAGTCTAGCCATTACCCCCCTGAAACCTCCCCATTCCTTCGAGGTGAATGTGAGAAGGTCTCGTCCTCTGGTGTCTGACGTCTAAGCGAGCATGAGGCACGCTGTGACGTCTGTTCTGAGCGGAGGGGGCGTGGGTGTGCTGTAGTAAAACTGAAATGAATTCTGACTTCTGATCATTAGCGACACATGACAAGGGAGGAATCGCTGCCTGTTTCTCCGTCCATATAGCAAATGGACCTTAATGTAATGTTTTTTGAATAGTGTCTCTTCATATCCGGATTATTTAAGTTAAGTAGTGCTATTATCTTTATGTAACCTGCTTGCTACCTCTAGTATATGCACCATCAGCGGACGATTCTTCAGATTTACCAGCGGTCTGCCTCTTCATGCTCACTGGCAAATTTTGGACAGTTTGTCATCGAGAATAAGGCTACAGCGAATAAAGGAGTGGAACAAATCGCCTGCAGCACCGGCATTCCCTTCAGTTTTGGAGAAGGGAATACTCCGGGAATATACTGCTGACTCAAGACCAGCCCCGGTGTGCGGCAACCAAAAATTAGACTTCATTAGTTTTCGACTAAACATCGTCATCATGCCGAGTATGCGACAGTCGTACACTGTCACTGTCCCGGAGGACCCTCCGGCGGCCGCTTTCCCTTTCCACAAACAGGACCTGCGTAGAAAGAGTCCGCAGATTTCCAGGTCGATGCTGGTGTCCACATTTGTCGGGCTCCTCATTAACCAAGCCAAGGTGAGTGTTGTCAACTGCGTTTAGGCTACACTGTGACAAAGCAAAACGATCTAAGCGGAGAGGCTCTTGAGGAATTCTACGTGCAACAGACGTGTTACATTTCAATGAACCCTAGTACTACCGTGCTTTCACATAGTCTATTGCAACTTATGTAATGTAAATGTTCTGTTTAGTGTGAGAAACGTGTCTGTAGCTGCCTGCTTTATTGCTCGAGAGGACTTTCTGCCGGCTTATGACTTAAAATGGCTTAAGTCTGCATATCAGAGAACTGAGGCAGCCGATATTGTTTGTAAACCATTTGATTGACCATGCACGCCAAAGATCAGTTTCTTTTCCAGTATTATGCATCCTATACGAAGCATTTCGTCCTTGTGCATGGCTTGCAGGCAATGAAGTGATAACTTTGCAACCAGAAAAGGCTGACAATCTGATAACGACCGTCTGTATCTGTGTCTAGTCCATGTGAAGAACAGCTCAGATGCATAGATCCTTCCTGATAAGGTGACTGGCATGTGTAAAATTGAAAAAGCTTGCTGCAAACCCGCGTTGTGCTCCATTCCGTTACGTAACGCATGTGGCTCAATGGCTTTGGCCTCGCTGAAGCGGCCTGCCACGTTGTCCTGCTTTTGTTTGGATTTAAGTTAAAACACTATGCCTGGCTCATGGTTACAAAGCCTTACACTAACCTAACATCATTGGGTTTGAAGCCAAATTAAGTTATTTCAGCAACACCCAAGCATTGGGTCAGTGTTCAACTTGAACTCTGCTGTGGATTCATTATCAAATTGCAATATTCTAGATGTTAGACACCTTTTAAGCCTGCCATTTTTAATAGTAGTAAAACGATGTGTCCACATCACATGGGTAGTGTATTAAATGATAATAAGCAAGTGTGTTTTGGTTCTTCCAATCGGAACAGAGGTGGAGATAGCTATCTTTCCAGGTGTTTGCAGTGCAACCACAAAATGCTTTGCAACCCTGTTGTTGAAATAATTAGGACTCAACATTACATAAGCAACAGGGAAGCACACAGATAAGGAAGTCTCTAAGAGTGTGCTTTATCAGTGTACCGTGGATAACATACAGGTTGTTCAGAATGCCGAGGGCAACTGCTGCAGAAAACCATGCCATAATAAGGCACCTGCTCACTGAAGCAGTGTACTCAGTCTGAAGCAGTGTACTCAGTCTGACCTCAGATCAGTAAGGGTCCCTGAAGGATAAATAAGGACTGAAGCAGTGTACTCAGTCTGACCTCAGATCAGTAAGGGTCCCTGAAGGATAAATAAGGACTGATTACAGAGGTGAAATCACTTTTTATGTTTAGAAAGATTGACTCTATCAATACTAGATGTGTGAATAAGATGATATGATTACAATTTCTTAAGTGAGGTTTTGTTTTTTAGGCCTCTATCTACATTCGCAATCTCAGGGCATAGTGGTGGTTATCATTTATAAACTAAAAAGTAAATATATATTCGTTGGGAGTGACTACTAACACCTGTTAGTAGTATAACCTGTCTAGAACACGTGTGTGTGTGTGTGTGTGTGTGTGTGTGTTTATGTTTGGCCAGTAGTAGATAAGGTAGTCCTTGGCTATTATCCCATCGCAGAGTAATGACTATTAGAACACCATGTTCTGTGTCGGCCTCTTCATTAAAGTAGTGCCAGCCAATTAGCACCCAGCTCTCCGGGGGGAACAGTGCTGAAGAGGCAGTCCATGATGGCAACAACAACTGCCCCCCCTTCTCTATCTACTGAAGTCACCCTGCTGTTTGTTCAGGTTCCTTTTCTACTCAGTCAGTCGTGCAGTCCTTGGCCGCACCTGTAGCCTATCCTGGCAGCCTTAGGGCCTTGGGAAGTTTCTCCACTTGTTTGACTTTTCAAATCCAACCTCGTGTCTGCGAGTTGTCGGCGGTGGCACCTGTGGATTTCCAGTGGCTGTGTCTTTGTGAGTTTATGATAAACTAAATGGGATGTTTTGATTGGCTCTGCAACACTCTGTGGGTAACCTCCTACGTCACTGGTGGTTAAAAAGCACAGTTAGCGTTCCAGCTTACTTATTGATACTTAGTGAGAGTCTGTGTCTGTCTGTGTGCTTGTGTGTGTATGAGAGAGAGAGAGAGAGAGAGAGACAGTGAAGATTCCCAGAGAGGCCATGCCATCTTGACCCTGCTGCATCCTGTGAGTGTTCCCTTCCAGAAGCACTGTCGTCAGCAGAGGCACTGATGTGTTGCAGCCCCTCCGTTTGGCATTCTCTAGGTGTTACATTTTCACTCAGCTCCCAGCCAATTCAGCGGCGTCTCAACAGGCCTGTTGTTATTAGCGGATCTGGATGCATCCAGATCTGTGAAGAACAGCAGGTTCTTGGTCTCTTATTGACTAGTGTGACTACGCACTAGGCAGCATGTTACGTGATTGACATGCTCTCATTATCTTGTGATCTCTCCTGGCTTCGTCTCATGCCAAGGACTTATACCAATAGATGCTGTTGTCACTGCCCGATTTCATGCCACTTCAGACACATGGATAGCTACCACATCCAGAAAGCCTTCATGCGGAGAACATATGGACCTAGTTTAGCTCTGACAGATGTATGTGTATACAAAACGTATACGTAAATTGTCTGTTTGTTATGTGTCCCTACGAGTCCCTGTGTGTATACCAGTATATGAAATCTACACACTGTTACGTCATTGTTGTAGCATACATTGCAGCCCGCACCACTATTACGTCACATATAAGGAGGTGCAGGCTGAGCCAATGAGATGTAAGGATGACAGTCCACAAGCACGTGCACCTACAGGTTTTAGAAGCATTGTGTGAACTCTAGAATGTACTCTGCATTCTTATAGGGGGTGCGTGTATCACGTGTGTATCCTTTTCTGTGTGTGAGTGTGTGTGTGTGTGTGTGTGTGTGTGTGTGAAAGAGAGAGAGACCAGGCAAATATGTGACAGTGTGACAGGCATGGCATCTCCCTGCAGGCACGATAGTATCACCAGTGCGCAGTCCCATGGTTCTGAGTCACAGGGAGCATCGCACATACACTCAAAGTGTTCCGCATATCACAGAGGCCTGTCAAACAATATGTGCACTCTTTGCCTCTCGTGCCTGAGAGAGAGAAAAGGTTAACATTTCTAATAGTTGTTTCCTCTGTATGTATATATTTTCACTTGGTCTGATATTCGAATATAGAACACCAGTGTGTATATCTGACATACATATTATGTAAAAAAAAAAACGTGCAGAGTCTTTTCAATTATCACTGACCTAGACATCTATTGAGAGGAATTGAGAGAAATCTTAGCGTGAGACACACTGAACCTCAGTATTTCTCAAGTCCTGTGGTTTTTTCTCTCAAAAGGACTCCAAGAATCTTAGCGTGAGACACACTGAACCTCAGTATCATTCAAGTCCTGTATTTTTTCTCTCTTAACAGAACTCCAAGAATGCTCAGGGTCTGGTTGGATTGAGGAACCTTGGCAACACAGTAAGCACTCCACTCAGTTTTGAAACCAAGATATGACATGCAAAATAATCAACAGTGTGTTTTGCAGTATTACCTTTGACTTAAATTCACCCTATTTTATGTTGTGTGGATGTTATAACATTATTGTCCCTGTTCTTCTCCCTCAGTGCTTCATGAACTCCATCCTGCAGTGTCTGAGTAACACCCATGAACTGCGAGACTACTGCCTCCGAAATTGCCACCTCAAAGACCTCAACAAAAGTTGCCGGGCCAAGGCTGCTCTCATGGACGGTACGTGAAGAAGCCGATGTTCATGTCAGCAAGCCTAGCTGTAGGCCTTTTTTTTCTGCAGTTTGGGCTAATGAGCTGTGTGTGCGCTGAGGTGTTAACGTTTGACTGTTTGCCTCATTTAGAGTTCGCCAAGCTGACTCAGACCCTCTGGACGTCAGCTGGCAATGAGGCGATAAGCCCGTCTGACTTCAAAACGCAGATCCAGAAGTACGCTCCTCGCTTCGTAGGATACAAGTAAGTGAGCATCTCGTGGAATTTGAATACCTTGAATACCAGTATACAGTTTTTTTCAGAACAGGGAAGACCGAGTCCTTTTGGTGTAGGACATTGTGTATGTGGGATGGCAGAGATAGTGTTGATCGTACAGTAACAGGAAGAGGGATGTTATCTGTTCTCATTCTTCTGTTTGCCTTTCTTCATCTCTCTCTCTCTCTCTCTCTCTCTCTCTCTCTCTCTCTCTCTCTCTCTCTCTCTCTCTCTCTCTCTCACCACAGTCAACAGGATGCTCAGGAGTTTCTGCGCTTCCTGCTGGATGGCCTTCACAATGAGGTGAACAGAGTGGTGGGACGGCCGCGGGTGCCAGTGGAAGACTTTGACCACCTCTCGTGAGTACCACCTCCACTCCACCTCGCCTCAATCTGCCTTACGTCGTAGTTTTTTTTCTCAGTTCCCCTTACCTACGCACGCTTCCCACTTCACAGAGACGACGAGAAAGGGGAACGAATGTGGAACAAGTACCTTGAGAGGGAGGACAGCAAAGTCGTTGGTGAGTAACCCTCCCGTGACTACATGCTGATGGTGACGGCTTTGGGAGCTGCATGGAAAAGTGGCATCTGTGGCATCTGTGTGACTTTCCATTCGGTGTCCTTGACAGATCTGTTTGTTGGACAGCTGAAAAGCTCACTGACTTGCAATGAATGTGGCTTCTGCTCCACGGTGTTCGATCCATTCTGGGATCTGTCTCTGCCCATCTCCAAGGTTTGTACAATACATATTTCTGACAGTGCAGAATTGTTTTTTTTTTACCAAAGATATATTATTAGATTTGGAATAAGAATGCAAGATACCTTTGAAAGCAACATCTTATGTGACTTTTGTGTCCCAAACAGAAAGGCTCGGGTGAGGTGACTTTGAATGACTGTATCAGACTTTTCACCAAAGAGGATGTGCTTGATGGAGATGAGAAACCGGTGAGTGCGTGTGTGTGGGTGTGTGTGTGTGTGTGTATGTGTGTGTGTGTGTGTGTGTGTGTGTGTGTGTGTGTGTATGTGTGCGTGTGTGTGTGTGCGTGTGTGTGTGTGTGTGTGTGTGTGTGTGTGTGTGTGTGTGTGTGTGTGTGTGTGTGTGTGTGTGTGTGTGGGGGTGTGTGTGTGTGTGTGTGTGTGTGTGTGTGTCTATTTCTCTGCATTCTGCATGTTCCAATGTGTATTTCAGTGCAAGCATAATATTTTTTCTGACACCTGTTTTCCTGTTCTTCCATAGATCTGCCAGAGGTGTAAATCCAGACGAAAATGCACAAAGAAATTCACCATCCAAAAATTCCCTCAAATCCTCGTGCTTCGTATCCTTTCTTTCTGCCATGACTACACTTGAGATATTAAGTTTGTATTCAACAAAAATCAGATCAACGCTTGTGATGTTTAGCCTCTATAAAGTAATAATAATGTACTCATTACTAAACTGTGGAAACAGTTGGTCCTTAACTCTACCTCCAACTCAGACTTGAAACGCTTCTCTGAGCCAGGACGTGTGAAGACTAGCAAGCTGTCCACATTTGTCAACTTCCCTCTCAAAGAGCTGGACCTCAAGGAATTCTCCTCTGAGAACAGTGGTGAGTGCAGTGGGATGGATTATCATCTAACAGAATGATGTAGGAGAATAGTCTGCCATGCTCCTGAACTATGACGAGTCAGTCCTCGTGTTAAAGTTGCACGCATTGTCTTGATGCAGACAGCTATTGAGTTTCTATTAAAGTGTTTGATTAAGATTCGCTAATTCAATTCCCTTAACGCCACTGATGAAAAAAATATTTGTAAATATTAAAAGAATGTTTAAGTAATCCTCCGCCTTATTTATCTTCTCTCCCCTTGTTTATAGCAACCGCTATCTACAACCTGTATGCCGTATCTAATCACATAGGAAGCACGCTGGGGGGGCATTACACCGCATACTGTCGCAACCCTGCCCTTGGGGAGTGGTACTCATATAATGACTCAAGGTTTGTACCGTTACCACCTTAAACACCACACCACCTTAAACACCACAAGGTCAGAGCAGAGCTGGCCATTTCTGTGTTAAGTATTTTTTTTTTAAAGAAATGAGGCCGTCCTGATAGTTAAAAAACCCACACACAACATTCTCTTATTATTTAGACTGGAGTAAAATAATTCATGTCCTCTCTCTCTCTCTCTCTCTCTCTCTCTCTCTCTCTCTCTCTCTCTCTTCTCTCCCTTCTCCTCTCTCTCTGTAGGGTGAGCCCCATTTCTTCCAGTCAGGTGCGCAGCAGTGATGCCTACGTGCTGTTCTACGAACTTGCAACCTCATCACACATGTAAATGGGGCCAAAGGCTGGGCCTTCAGCTAGGAATTAAACGACGGACTCACTCCAGGGCTAGCAGCTAGGGTTGGAGCTATGCCACCCAGTACAGCCTTGGCCCAAGCTATAGACTGAAGCGAGGTACAGTTTGGCGTTATGGCAGAGTGGGACTGAGAACTTCACTGAGCTCATGCTTTGGGACTCCAACACAGCCACCGATCTGCAGTGTGTCTTAGGGACGTTAAGGACTGCTCTGTGGCTGGGGACTTCATTAAAGCTTATGCCCATTGTTCGAACTACTTGACAGGACCACGAGTCCGCTCTCCTTCACTCCCAGTCAGAGATCAGCATGACTCTGGTACAGAGGGAGGTGGGGATGAACCTGCTTGTCTCCCCTGGGACATTAGAGCAACTGGTCTGGACCGCAACTCTAATGAATGAGCAGGACAACAAATGTATGTTTGTGTGTGTATGTGTGTGTGTGTGTGCGTGTGTGTGTGTGTGTGTGCATGAGTGTGTGTTTGTGTGTGTGTGTTTATTGACTATCTATGTTGTTGACTATCTCTATGCACTGTGCAAGTGAAGCGCTAAAATCCCAGCTTGGTCACATCGGTGTCCAGTTCAGAGATGACTGTGGCTACGCTACGCTAACAACTCAGCTCTTCCTTTGTCCTCTAATTTATCTCATTATTTAATGCTGCTTGTCGTAGCACTTTCTTTAAACCCTCACTGTGGCACAATAGATTGTCTTGTATCGCCCCCTGGTGGTAAGCCATGGTGCAGGTTGGTCAGATAGCTAACAAAAAAAGTTTTTTTTATTGCACTAGTTCAGAGATTACCATAAGATGTCTTTTACTAAGCCAGCAAACCTACGTACTGCTCGGTGTGGTGTGGTCCATGGTTTGAACAAACATCTGCACTGTCGTATAGTCCTTGAAGACCACAGTAACGCAGCCCTGCACCTCAGGCTCCCCATAGGAGCTCATGCTAGTTTCTGATCGCCTGGAGAGTGCCTCTGCAACCACGTCTCGTTCCTTTCCTCAATCTGAAGTAACTGTGGAGGCTGGAATAGTGTTGTGGGATCAGAAGTGGAGTCTTTTGTGGGCTGAAATGAAATGTTTCGTGGCTGTGTGATGTCGCTCACGACGCTGTCTGAAAATGCAAATGAACCATCTCGACCTTTTTTTCACTGGTGTATGTAAATAAAATAAAATGTATCTGTTCCAACCATTCAAGGATCTGTGTTTTTCCTCTCCATCTTTACTGTGTGTACGTATGTGGTATGGGAGATGATATTCTGATTGACTGGGGAATGATATTTTTGATATCATATATATTAAAAGCGTCTTTGAGTACCTAGAAAAGCGCTGTCGAAAATTAAAGTATTATTATTATTATTATATATTGATGTCATATTTTTTATGCAGTGCTTGTCACACTGCAATTCATAATATGTTGGTTATCGGAAAAGTGAATCAAGGAGAGATTTCATCAGCTTATCCACATGTAATAATAACTTATTTCAATGCAGTGTATGCCACTCGCAGTGTACACTACAAATTTATTTTTGATGGAGATTTAAAATGAATGAACGTAAAATGAATCATTAAGACGCATCCTTTCTACCAATAACCGTATCTTATTATCCTTGTTTTATTTCATGAAGGAAAGACTTAGGCACCTGCAGGCACCTGCTGGCACCTGCCACAGTATTTGCAATACTACTGATCTCCCACTAGAGGGCAGTGTCTGTAAAGTGACCTGAAAGGACACCATGTTCTCTGTGTCATTGCACCGAAGTCAATGTGAGTTCTAAGAGTTGGATTTAACTGACCTGCTGCTACAAAAATAGATCCAATATTTTTTCAAGTCATGTACACTTTAAAGTAGATTAACTACGGGCAGGAATCACATTTTTTGTCTCAGTATTTCTCTGCAGACACAAATTGTTTTAGTTTAGTTGTCTCTTATTTTCATCTCTGTATTTTGTTTGTGTCTCTGTTGTTGAGTTGTGATATCCTGCTGCATTGAACTGTTCATCTCGAACAGCATTCAGTGTCCGTGGTGACCTCTGAGGACGTGTGTATGTGTGTGTGTGTGTGTATGTGTGTATGTGTGTGTATCCCTGTAAACGTATGTGTGTGTTTGTGTGTGTGTGTGTGTGTGTGTGTGTGAGAGAGAGAGAGAGAGAGAGAGAGAGAGAGAGAGTGATTTAGCAGTGTTGCCTGTCCACTGTGTGCTCTGTGCTTTTCAGGCAGACGGGGAAGCTTTCAATGGAGCAATAATTAGCACATGCTTACTTGGACCTAGCAGCAGAGGAAAGAGGGATCATCCTCGAGTGACCTCCACAAGGAAGGCAGTGTGTGTGAGAGGGAGTTTAAGTATAAATTACTCAAGGTAATCACTGTTGTGTAAGTGTGAAATATACTAATGTGCATGTATGGATTGCACATGTATCAGCACCTTTGTGCCTCATTGTATTACGTAAGTAATTCTATAGTATGAGAAATTATACTTACATACCCAATATACTTTTTACAATGAATATACTGACTTTACTTTACCATAGGGTATGCTCATTAAATATATATATTTTTGAATTAACTTTTGTGTCTGTGGCAGTGTATGGTGTGTGTGTGCGTGTGTGCACATGTGTGTGAGTGTCTGTGTGTGTGTGTGTGTGTGTGTGTGTGTGTGTGTGTGTGTCTGTGTGTGTGTGTGTGTGTGTATGTGTGTGTGTCTATGTGTGTGTGTGTGTGTGTCTATGTGTGTATGTGTGTCTATGTGTGTGTGTGTGTGTGTGTGTGTGTGTGTGTGTGCGTGTGTGTGTGTGTGTGTGTGTCTATGTGTGTGTGTGTGTGCCTGTCTATGTGTGTGTGTGTGTGTCTATGTGTGTGTGTGTGTGTCTATGTGCGTGTGTCTGTCTATGTGTGTGTGTGTGTGTCTAAGTGTGTGTGTGTGTCTATGTGTGTGTGTGTATGTGTGTGTGTGTCTATGTGTGTGTGTCTATGTGTGTGTGTGTGTGTGTGTCTATATGTGTGTGTGTGTGTGTGTGTGTGTGTGTGTGTGTGTGTGTGTGTGTCTATGTGTGTGTGTGCGTGAGAGCGTGCGTGCGGTCATGCGCATGGGCATTTTTTAGTGACTCTGCAGATTAGGTTTCCGAGCTAAGACAGATGATCTGTTTGTGAGGAGCCCAAGTTGTGAGGAGAAGAAGGATAGAGTTATCTCACCTTGACTGGCTGCTAGTGACACACACACACACACACACACACACACACTCGGGTAACCCTATGCCCAGGCACTGGCCACTTGCACTGAGAGAAACTAGCCATTGTCTAGCCCTGCAGTCTAGCACACTGATGAGTATGAGTGTGTCATTCCCACACCATGTCACTGCTCCCAGGCTTCAAGGCTTCTGACTCACATTACTTAGTCCACAGTATAACATGCTTTGATGCAGCAAGCATGGCTTTTAGCAGCACTTAACAACACTAATGACAACAACAGGAAGTACAGCAAACAGTGATCTCTATATATAGCATAGATGAATGTATAAATATGTGTGTGTGTTTGTGTGTGTCTGTTCATTTAATTGTACACATTTGTACATATACGTGTATACTGTGCATACTCGTACACCTTACAGGCTCCCACTCTCTCCTCTCTCCTTTTAGCTTGGAGGGTTTAGACGAGCTGGCTGCCGGGTGCTGTACTGGATTAAATTGGATCCTGTTTAGAAAGCAGCTGTTCAAAAAGGTCTAAATATTTGATGTGCTGCCCTGTTAGGATGGGAGCAGGAGAAGACGGAGGCAGAGAGAAAAAGAGAGAGAAAGAGAGAGAGAGAGAGAGAGAGAGAGAGAGAGAGAGAGAGAGAGAGGGAGAGAGAGACAGAGAGAGAGAGAGAGGCAGAGAGACAACGAGAGAGGAAGAGACTACTCATTTACCTGCTTTTAGACAGCACTCTTCCTGCTCTTTTGTGGTCCTCCCACATGGCTCTATGCCCCTTGCAGGCTTAACAGCTGCGGTGGTCCCAGGCTTGGTCTCTGGTTCAGACACAGGCTCCTCCTGCACTGGCAGTTTAAATGGGAGGCAAAGGAAGGAAACCGACGCAGGAACGACTCCTCCCTTCTCTATTTCACTTTCAAATGGAATTGTGGGGAAAGTGAGATTGTTGACTTCTGACTCTTCATGATGTACATTCGATGTATATTTTCATACCTTTTGTATTCATCTCATTCTGGAGACAGTGCTTCGGACTTTGGCCCCTTTTTTCAGAATCATACTATTCAAGCCAGTATTTATTCAAGCCACTAAAATATTAACATACAGCAGAAAATACTTTTAGCATGTATTCCAGTTCTGGAAAATACAAGCACTTGAAGACTCCAGATGCCCCAAATATCACCCGTGGACAAGTGGTGAGGGCCAATCTGACATTACTTGTTTTAGCCGAAATTTAAATCAACATCTTGCCATTTGTTTACACCTTCCCCTTGAACCCTCAAACTGTATCGGTACAATGACCAAGAAATCGAACTCTCTTTACAGTACCTAACAATGCAGTCCTCACTCCTATAGGCTCTTGTTAGTGTAAGTCCCTATATGTCTCTTAATCCATCTATGCCTACATGAAGACCACTGACCACATGAAGAGGACTATCAATATGCATAGCAGGTCATGCAGACCATTATGCAAGTCCATATCCATGAATAACTCATAGCTTTCTTGCTTCTGTGTTGTATAAATCATTTTGACCTTCATCAAAGTCAAAATTCAATAAGGTAATGCACTTCCATTATGCTGTCATACTGATACTTTAATAGAAAGCTAACACACCAGGTATTTTGATATTTAACATGCAGTTATGCTTATTATTAAAGGACTGTCTTTTTATGATGACACATATGTACATGTATGTTATGCTTTAATACAGTGATAGCATGCCATGTACACTACATTTTGTTCAATGAAAAGAGAGCTATTTGCCAGCATTGTTCAAATTGCTGAAGAGATGTGAAGAACCAAAATTGTCAACTTGCACATATGATCCTAAGTCGCTTTTACACAAATGAAGAACATGGACATGTAAAACATGTTTGAATGCCACAATGACTGCATTCTGCAACAGAGGTACTGCAAAGAAATGATTTCTAACCAGGCAGTCTTCCACTCAACTTTAGTCCTGCAAAAATCATTCCACCTGAGAGGTAAGGTTTAAGAGATACATTTTAGTTAACTAACAGTTACTAAAGTACAATTATTTTAATCTGAAGAGTGTAAAAAAAATGATGGAATATCTGTAGCAACCTATTATGTCGTTAAACGCGTGTGGTTTGAGTGGGGCAGCAATGACTGTAATTTGAATAGAGACATTTGAATGAATTTGGATATCTGCATGGCAGAGAAAAACCTGCTTGGTTGTTTAGCCTCTGAGTAAGTGACCGAGCAAAGAAATACACTCTCTATTAGTATAATGAATTTGAACAACTCAAGGCCTCCTAAAAGAAGACCTTTCTATTCTCGACTGAAAATTTTAATGCCATAAACTGCTGAAAGGGTTCTATATTCAGTTGTGTTTCCACACAAACTACCAGTTGTGTGTCTGCAGCGTGTTGGCACACACATGTATTACATACCTACAGCTGCTGCTCCAGTGATGGTGCCCACCGTCACACCTGACCAGAGGTGTAAAGTAACGAATTACTTTTACTCACGTTACTGTAATTGAGTAGTTTTTTTGTGTACTTTGTAATTTTTAAGTATTTTTTTAAATCGGTAATTTTACTTTTACTTAAGTAGATTTTGACTGAAGTATTGTACTTCGCTACATTGGAAATTACATCCGTTACTGAGTAAAAAAAAAAAAACATAGTTCAAGGCAGGAATCGCGCACCACATTGCTCACTGCAGTGGTGGATGCTGCATAGAGTGGATGATGGAGTCGATGCAAGGCGCCAGTACGGTGCCGAGTCACGAGAGATAGATATGGAGGAAGATGATAGTGCGGACTACCAACAAGCTGCGGACCACCAACAAGCTGAAGCACCGAACTTTCCGCCAGTTGAAATTAAAGAAGATGAAGAAAACCCGTGGCCACATCTCAGCAAGCAGTTTGCCTTCCAACGTAAAAGAGGCAACAGCTATATGCTGTGTAAACTGTGCCTAATCCGTCAGTCAGAACTTTCTGCTTATACAAATTCATCTTCAAATCTGCGCAAGCATGTGTTGGTAAGTACAGTATTTGTCCCTTTCCATTAGTAGTTCAGACAGCGTTTTTGTCATTTAGTTAGCTTTTAATATGCGTTTCATGGCACTAGTAGGTAGTAGCCTAATTTTGGCTAGCACTTGCAACCGACCTGAGTATGCTAACGTCGACAGCGGTCATCCAATAGACTAATAATACCATTCCTGTCTTCCATTCGTTTCAGGTCATAGAATTATTATGTTCAGTCTCTCATATTGTGTTAAAAACTGCAGATCAGTCATCAGCAATGAAATACACCACATAAACTGATATTTGGCTGCCTCCCATGCCTTGAAACAGAACAATGTGAATGCGCACACCATCGTTTTCAGACAGTTGGACAAGTCAATGTGTATATCGTTATCTGCAATTTATCACGATGTTTAGTCAGATATTGATAACGATAAGTGGTGGCTTTGCAACGTGCACGTCTTTCATGTTCATGCTAAGGGGTCCCGGTTAGCAAGAATTGAGGATTATGAATTGTGATGCATGTAGAAATAGAAAATAATGCTATAATTCTGTATACTGTAGGTCTGTCATCTCAAGTAGCTATTTATAGCTATTTCTGTGTTATGATGCACTCTTGAATCTTGATGGCAGCTCAATACTTAATTGTCAGAAATGTTGTTTGTCATTCTACAGGTCTAGTCTATGTCAGACAACATCTTGACCGGATGTTGGAGGCTGGAGCAAGTTGGACAACATTCATCAGATGAAGATGATTTATTTTCCTCAATGAAGTCCAGAAGGTCAGAAGGTACAGGGGAGTTAGAAGGGTACCTAGCCTGTGTCTCAGTCAATATGGATCTGCTGAACGCCTTTCAGAATATCAAAAAACTGTCCCTGAAACTCAATACTGGCCTACCTGCCTCGGCCGCCTGCGAGCGACTCTTCAGCTGTGCTGGATTGCTGTTCAATGCAAAGCTAGCCCGGATGAACTCTACTCATCTTGAAAATCAGCTGCTGCTCAAACTCAACAAGAAGTTTGTAGACTAATGCTCTAAAGGTGGACACAAGTAAAGTAACCAAAGTTTAAGTGGGGCAGCGGTATTTTAACTTTTTATTTTAGCTGTCATGTCTTGACATGTCCTCCCAAAAGTTCTTAAATGTTGTGTTGACATGTTTAATGTTTGACATGTTTAATGTCATTGCACTTATATTTCTAAAGATTCTCCTTTAATAAAAAATAACTAGTTTTTGTATTGGATTTATGACCCCTTGTCCTTTTTTGCACTATATAGGAGCGGCCCCCATCAAGTTGTTGAAAGTAACTAAGTAACTTTTACTTAAAGTACATTTTAAATGAACTACTTTTTACTTTTACTTGAGTAGATTTTTAGATGGGTAATTTTACTTGTACTTAAGTAAAATTTCATCAAAGTAATTGTACTTTTACTTGAGTACAACATTTCAGTACTTTTTACACCTCTGCACCTGACACAAAACCAGGGTGTGGAGCCTCACTTGAACACTGCTGGTTAGTGTCAGTGGCGTTCTGTTGGGGTGACGATGGTGAAACTCCTGAATTTGTGGTACTTTTTGCCGAAGGGGATGTTTGAGCCTCACCTGGCCAGGATTCAGAGCTCACAGAAGTAAAGTCTGTTGAGACTGGGCCACTCACTGACATCTTTGTCTTGAAAACAAATAGAATCCCTGTTCGACAGAGAAGCATGAAAGTAAAACTGAATTTTCATTGCATTGCATTAAGAAACATTAAAGGTAACTCTTCAAGGAAATACACACAGTACCCATTACAAATAGAAGATGGAGTCTATCCCTGTTTGCGGTCATGGTCCCAGTTGAAGGAGATTACAAAAAAATCCTAGGTCTTCAGCTTGTCTCCTTTCACACGGGCATGCATTTGAGCAAAAGAGTGTCACAGCAAAAAAAAAGAAAGAAGAATGGAACAGCAAACAAGCTTCGAGTGTGATTAAAAATACTGTATCACACTGAATTCTTTAAATGAGTTGACTTAATCCTCCTTACCTCCTTGAAGAGATTCGAAAGAAGTAAACCTGATGTGAAATGTTTCATAAAACATTTGTAAATTGACAAAAATAATTTCAATATATTTTATTTACAAAGAAAACGTTTTCTATTGACCACGTAACTACCTCACAGAGCCAATGTTGTTCGCTAGTAGTCTCTTCAGTACATCTTCTCAAGTGTGTTCACAGGCTCACTGGTCCTTTTGTATTCAAATACAGATACAAATACAAATCATAAACAACACAGTGAAACCTAAACAGATAGTACTTACACAAGGGGTGCCATAAAACCTCTCCCTCTGTATAACTTCCCTTATGAGCATGTTTTCCATATGTACAGAGACAATCCAGAGATAATATGGACATCTCTGGACACTGTCAAGACGAATGCTCTGTCAGAGGTACAAATTCAATGGTAGAATGTTGGAATTCAAGACAGTGCCTGCTAAGCCATAATTGATACCCCAAACATAGGTAACATAAGTAACAGTAGGCTATTTATATATCCTCACAATAGAGGTGATATGAAAAATGTGCATTGTGTGTAAGATTCTGTTGGTATGTGTATCAATATATGTACTGATATATGTGAATCACATATATGGAGAATCCAGTCAATATATTTGTATTGGGAATTAAATATGTTATGGCTGATCACCAGAGAGGAGGCAGCCATCTTGGCTGTATTCCAGGAAAATGTCCCAGAGAGAGAGAGAGAGAGAGAGAGAGAGAGAGAGAGAAATGTGACTGGTTAGTCAAATGAGGTGTTCTAGGGTGAGTGGGAGGGAAGTGCAGGATTAGGGGCGCTGTTCCACAGGGCCCATAGTAGACAAAGGCTCTCCTGTATATGGAACCAGCACTGGACGACCTGAGGGTCACTAAGCCCTCACACCACAGGCTTCCACCACTCAGTGAGCATGGTGTTACAGCAATGTCCACACAACTCACATACACACACACAAGCCAAACTTGCCACCGCTTCTGTTCTAGGTGCGCCCTAAAATGGGTTAAGTCAGGAATGTCTGCAGTTATTAACAATGAAACTAGCTGACAGGACAGCAATTTATTTTTGGGGAAAGATTGACAAATTGCATCAGTGTGTGTGTGGGTTAGTAGTTTCCAAATGAACAGAATGAACAGATTTTTGTCTCATTTGCCTAATTATTTCATGTACAGGGAAACTGTCATTAACTCCCTTTGAAAGTTAACAATTGTCAGCACTCGGTCAAGTGCTGAAGAATATTTGAGACATTATTTTTGAAATATGCTCTCATTTCACCAAGTTGAAGATGCGCTATTGTACAGGATAACCACGTCGGATAATGTTAATATGTGAATGAATTTACATGAAATAGCTTGTAAGAAAAATGGTTTTAAATGGGGGGATAGTGTGAATGTCACTCATTTAGATTTAGTAATGCCTAGAGGGCGCTGTCCTGCAAAATGATAGGCGCCTTTTCCCAAAGTTGAGGCTGTAGCATTGCACAGGAATTAAGAATGCTTGCCGAGCTATGGATGAATGCTAGTGTTATCCATAAACTTGCCCTTACGAGAAAAATATTCATTTGAATAGGCGTATCACTTCTATTTGGCTATCTGTATAGGGGACTGCAAGGAAAAACACATTGTGTAATGACATTTGTAATGCTGGATTTCTTATTTTGTAATCCTATGCGATGTAGCTAGCTAGTTGGCTAGCTTGTTTGTTGGCCACCGGCTTTGCGCCAGGAGTAAAGACCAATCAATCGCGGGCTGCCTTCACCGCTAGTTTTTGTGTACCGAGTACTGCTGCTGAGGCAAGGGAAAACGCGCAGCGGTCACCGGTGACTGGACCTGGTGGCGTGAGAACAACGTTAGCTAATGCAGTCAAGTGTATACAGCAATTTCCAGTCACCGGTAGTGAAACGAGGTGTTTAAATTACGCCGCCGAAGGTCGACCCAGATTATAATTATAGATATATCTTCGTAGCTAGCCGGACAAGTGCTGCGCAAGGATGTTGCAAGTGCTTGGCTGCGGCGTCGTGGTTTTTCCAGGTCTGTTCTTCCTTTTTCGAAAAGTGCTACCGTCCATTTACAAACATTGGACTGATGCTGACGTTGTTCTTGTTAGTGAGAGGTGAGTATTTTTTTTATCCTATATGAACGTTACTCGGTTTTCAAATCACATTGCCAATAATCCTTCCTAACGGATCAGTACCCGTTATTTGCTGGGAAGGAAGGGAACGGCCTCATGGTTTAGCCAAGTTAGGCTGAGAAGTGGATTTTTCGGTAACCTAGCTTAAACGAATTTGCGAAAAAACGTTAGCTAACGTAACCTAAATAACTTGACGTTTCATCTCACTAACGAACATTCAACATTGGTGTCACAAGGGTATGCTAGCTCAGCGCTCGCCCGTGAAACGATAACGCTGTTACATTAAGTAGCTAACAGTTTAGCTGACCCGTTGCTGTGGTTTTCTAACATAACTTTAATTGACTTGGCTTGTTTATGTGTAGGATAAGATTCCATAAAAAGACTACTCGGAACTTGCTGTTTAGAGTAGAGGTATCCTCAGAAAGAGAAAGTTATGTTGGATGCTCTCGTTGATGCTCATTTCTAACGTTGCTTATCTGGTGGTTAGCGTAACATATATTATCTCTTCAAACATAGACGTTTAACGTTGCTCAGTAAAGCAGCTCAAATTATAACAGGTGACTTACAAAGAAAGTTAACCACTCTCTTACCAAGGCAAGGGTTATATAATTGTAGTGTAGTTTGTATAATTGTAGTGTCACATTTCACGTTAACGATATGTTACTAGGTTGCGAGATTCCTGCAAAGCTAACTTGATTTTGAATTCGGGTGCAGCCAGCCATTTACAAAATACAGTAAAGTCGAAGACTAACGATCTAACGATAGAACCTATTAGCTTCACTTGACAAAACGTTGGCCATGCTACATCAATGTCACTAGGTCAGCATATCAGCGTGACGTTATTAAGCAAAAAATATCTGACTTGTAAGTTATTTTGAACAGCACGTTCTGAACAGAGGGTATAGATAAGACAAGTCACATTATTGCACTCAAATAATTGTGCATATACAATACATATGATGTTATGAGTTCACTGTATTTTAACAAACACGCCGCATGTCATTCTCATTGGTCGCTATCCTTCACGTGACTCAGAGCTAAACTGCTTGGGTGTTTTTCTGTCCTGTGGTGCTTTCATCTATCGAAAGCCGACAACCAGCCTGTGTCAAACTGATATAAGGTCTGCCCAGAATCGCCTCCGCTGAAGGATAATGGAGTTATTGAATCGTTCGCCGATTTCCCGGCCAGCGGCCATAGACCATGAGTAGAGCAGTCCAAATCGGTATTCTGACTATAGACGTTATCTGCTGCAAGTCAGTCGCCGGTCTAGGGTATATTTTCCCCATAAGCTGATAGGCTCAAGGCTACAAATAAAACCTCAATTACGTTGTTTCAAGCTTAAGTTATCAGGGACATGACATTGCAGGGCAGTCATTAGGGCCTCACCATTCTGTTTTCTCGAGTGCCTTGAGATGAGACCATAGACTGTTCCTGATAATGTGGCACATATCAGTATGTCGTAGGCTTACTCTATTGAACCTGTGGTTAGGCCACGTACCTCTAAATTATTGGCTAGGCTGGACTTTGTCCATGCTGAGCTCCCCCTCTGTTATCACCTGTACCCTGACCACTGAACCTGTGGACCACTGAAAAAGAGCACTGTTAGGTAGATTCAATCAGTGCTGATCGTTTACTGTGTACTTATCTTTCATTGCGAGCAGTCCACGGACTTCACAGCAATGTGTGATAAGAGTATATGAATTCGTCTGCATTGGATGGGAATGCATGAAAAGCGTCTGGAGAGAAAACAAGACGGTCACGTCCTTTGAATTCAGCTAGGAAATGTGTCAAAGTAGTGTTAATGAGAGATCACTCTGCATGGTCATCATTACCATAGTTAAGTAAAGGCTATTTTTCAGTCCCTGCAGGATTGTGTGTGTGTGTGTGTGCATGCATGCATGCATGCATGCGTGCATTCATGCATGCACCTAGATGCAAGTGTTTGTGTGTGGGCAAGTGGATGAGGTATTCTGAGCTTTTTGTCTGCTCTCAAGTGTTTTGTTGATGTTTCGCCCTCAACTCCCCTCTGAATCCCGCCTGTGTCGTCACTCTGGCTCCTGCTCCGGGCACTGGCCAGAGCACGCAGTGGAGTGTAGCTCCGCGCTGAGCTGCACACTCCATTAACCCCGAAGACGAAGGCTGAGCTCCGGATGAGCCAGCCAGTTTCCCCAACACATTTCAGCCCCACTGAGTAATGGGGCAAAAAAAACAGGCCAAGTCCATCTAACATGGCGGATCGAGGTTACCCTCCACTGCTGGGCCAAGATGAGGGAAGTGTGTGTGTGTGTCTGTGCTTGTGTACCATGTGTACTATGTTTGTGTATGCTAGGAATACAACGGTACAGTGGGCCCACGGTTCGGTATGTATCATGGTTTTTGGGCCATGGTAATGGTGCGGTTTCTGTATCTTTGTATTTAAGTAAAAAAATAAAACCACCCTTTAAACAATGAACTATTTATTTTTGCCTATAGACAAATAAAAGTTTCTATTAAGACAAATGGCAGCATGACTGACTAGGTCTGGTTTCTGTCTACTACAGCGAGGTATCTTTCACTTGCTCTGGAGGTCCAACTATAAGTGGAACGAACTAGATGGGGTGTCTGTGAATTTGTTTCCAATTTCTCTCTGTGATTCATAGAACTTTGCTGCTGAAATGTGTGCGGGAGGGGGACATTGTAACGTGGTTAATTTTTTTCCATCAAGAGACGATCCTGAGTCAATAACTGCCGAATAGGGCTGTAAATCTTTGGCTATGAATCCTCCCTCTGCTTTCATTATTACCACCAAGGTGTTGTTTGTTTGTAAATGTATGAGATTGTTAATCTGTAAGAAAGATTATGCACATTTTAGGGCAGATCTGACTCACGGGGTGGCTCAATGATGTAGTTTCACTTTTGCTAAGGTGTGAGAAGGCATTTGGCGGAGGTCTGCCCTCTCCCACTGCCCTGTGTCTTTGTTTTTTATTTGTCACAAATCGTTGTTAAAAGGCAACAGCAAGATATTTTTTGTGTTTTCACTAACGAGTGGACTCTCCTTGCTCCACCTGGGATATGGCATGTGATGGCTACGTAAATGAGACTGTCTCAGACACCATGTTAGAATTGTACCCACTTGAGTAGCCAACAGTGGTAAAGTAATGCTTGCAGACTGTATTTTTTTTGTTTACGGTCTTCTTACCCTCGTCCTTGTATTGAACGCTGAATCCAAAATGTTCCCACACAGCGGATTTGAAAGACAGCGGTGCCTCTTCAAATTTCCTACTTTCTGTCTACCTAGCGTTCGCCATTGTCAAATTGGAGTTCGGATAACTCCAGTTTTTTGTTTCCCCTCTCTTCTCCAGCTCCTATCTGCATACATAGGGCTGATAGGCTCCAGTGATGTTCCTTGGGATCTGAATGTACAAGATGTCTGCAGTGCAATAAGCAAGTTTTGGAAATTAAATGAAAATCACCACGGTTCACGTGTGCGTATTGAGCTGCAGTGGGCCTACCGGACAGTTCAACACAGCACTGTGTATCGGTACATCCCTAGTGTATGTACTGCGTGTATGCATGCATGCGTGAGTATGGGGTACGGGGGGGGGGGGACAAAACAAAACAAAACAAAACAAAACAAAGGCAACCTTTTCCTCTCCCGTCCGATTCCCCCTTCTGTTCCTCGCCCAACTCAAGGGAAGAGCGCGGACACAAAGAGGGGGTTGTGTAAATCTGGGTCTTGTGACAGTGTTCCAGTGGGCCGGGACCGCTTAACCAGGGGGCTAACTCAAGCGTGAGCTGACAGGCCAGGCTCACGTGACCACCGTTGTCATGCCCTAGGAAGCACCAGCTAGCACGGTTTGCAGCGTAGGCCACTTGACAGTCTCTGGGAGTTTGCATCACTTCACCGGCCTCAAAACACTTGTCAACCTTTTCAAGTAGACTTCAGCCCCCTCAAGGAACTTTCTGCTAAAGGATTGTACAGTAAAAATGTCCTGCTGAAAGAGGCATGGATGGATGGATGGATGGATGTTAATTTAAAACACCAGTGTAATAAGAGTCTTAGGTACTGCATAACTGCAATCTGTAATTCATTGCTGTAGAATATCCCTCTGATGTTCTTTGTTGGTTATGGCACGGGGACATTCTTATAGTCCATAAAAGGACAAAGGGTAAACTCTCGCTGAGGCACAGGGGGGGTGATGCAATGTAATTAAGTCTAAGCATTTGCTAAATCGCCTATCGTAATGCCCATGCTGGCTAGGGGCCTGTGAAAGCCCTAACCATAATGTCGGCTGGATATTATATCATCATATTTCAGAATCACTTAACACCTTCCAGGGTTTCTCTTTGTGTTTTGTCTGTTTATTGTATCAGCTCTTGACCGTGCGTGCGTGCGGCAGGCTTTTACCTGAAGGAGGCCGCATTGCTTCCGTCTGTTCAAGGGTTAAACCATCTGGTAATTTTGACATTTGGCCAGCAGGTACCCACAGCGGGGTCTGCGTACAGATATAGTTCCACGACTCTGTGAGTCATTCTGGAATCTCTGTGTTCTCTTCCTTCTCAGGCTGGTGTCCTCTGTCCATGCCATCATGGCCACCACCGCCGGGGCGATCGTGGTGGCCACATGCGGAGGCAATGTGATCAATGACCGGTAAGTACCGTAACCCCGCGTCCTAAACACTTGAGTTCACAAACCAGCATGACTTGCAGTTAGGGTTGGGGTTAATCCTACAGAGGAAAAAAAAAAAAAAAATTGCCTCCTGCCATTCCTGCATCTCTTAAGATTCTCACCAAGTCCTGTTTGTTGCTAAACCCACTAACAGTTTGATTTGTGTAGTTGATTTAGTCAGAATGGGAATTTTGAATATAAGTTGAAAGTAGTTTTACCTCACCATTGCGCCCTACAGCATGGCATGTTTCCATAGAGGGCATTTGTGACTCGTCTTAGTGTAGATCTGCTTCATGCTAATGCCGGATCTCCTGCTCGGGCAGCCACTAGAGAGGTAATTATGTCTGTTAGCCTCTCCAGATGGTTGGCCTTTTTAGATCCACCTTCACTCTAGCTCCACATCTGTTCACACCCCGCCCCGTCCCGTCCTCTCCCCGAAGGACGCTGTGGTGCGATGTGATCCAGCCCTAGTGTGCCAGCTGTTCCTCCCCAGCAGTACATCCCCACACCACCCCCCCCCATCCCTCCCCCTCTCTCACTGCATTAGAACCTGTGATGGTGTGACCTGCTACCTGGCCGTCAGGGACAGGTTGCAGCAGGACAGTGTAATGGAGTAATCCACCCCCCCCCCCCCCCCCCCCCCCCCCCTTAGGGGCTTGCCAGGAGGGCCCCGGCAAAACTCCCAGCAGCCTCGGTAATCCGCCCCCTGAGGCTTAGCGCCGGGCCTGAGCGCGTGAGCAGACATGATCCTGAGCATTGGGTGGGGGCAAAGAGCCACAGTGTAGGGCCAACGGGACCAGGCTCTGCGACAGGGGACAGGGGACAGGGGGTGGCCATCTTTTGCAGTCTGGTAGTTTTGAGGTCAATGTGTTCTTCGAAATATGGTTGTTGGTATGGCCATTGAATATTTCAGTCTTGTGAAAATGAAGTACCCGTATGTAATTCTTCCAGGTCAAGAATTGGTAACCATATGTGCGCAGTGTAGCTGTTCAGAATGAATTGAATGTGATGGCTTTCTTTAGGTGTGTGTGTGTGCACACACGTACACAGTGACTGATCTCCAGACATACAATGGAAGCTAAATTATCCTGTGCTTTCAGTGTGCTTGTGCTTGTATAACCCACCTCCTAACTCACACACACACACACACACACACACAACACAACACACAAATGCACAACTAGGTAACAGCCATATCAGTGGCTCAGATAAAAGTTACCTCTCGCTGAGATGGGGGTGAGGGTAATTACTAAAATACCATGAAGTATTGTGGTTCATGCTTAATTACCAGTCAAACAAGAATAACGGCATGTTGCGAATTCATGCTGATTCAGTCATGCCCATACTGATACTCAGGATTCGGTACGGGACCGAATTTAGTCCACGTGATCAGAGAATTTAGTGAGCTTGACTGGAGAGGACCCAGTATACCTACAGAAGCAGTGATGGTCATGTTATTTCAGAGCATGATGTAAGCCTTATGACCCTATCGAGTCTCCTCAGTGTCATTCTCAGCAGTTTTCTTTCCCTTCTTTCTTTCTTTCTTTCTTTCTTTCCTTTTCTTTCTTTCTTTCTTTCTTCTTCTCTTCTTTCTCTCAGGCATTGGCTTGCCACCTATTTTGTCATCTGGTATGGCGTGCCCTACATGGCGTATGACATCTTCGCCATGTACCTCAGCCACTACTACCGCTTCCGGGTCAAGGGTCACGAGGAGTACAAGAAGCACTCATGGAGGACGGTCCACTCGTTCGTGCGCCGGGAGTTCCTGCTGGTCCTTCACCACATCGCCCTGCTGACAGTCCTGCTGCCGGTCACGCTGGTGAGAGAGAGAGAGAGAGAGAGAGAGAGAGAGAGAGAGAGAGAGAGAGAGAGAGAGAGAGAGAGAGAGAGAGAGAGAGAGAGAGAGAGAGAGAGAGAGAGAGAGAGAGAGAGAGAGAGAGAGAGAGAGAGAGAGAGAGAGAGAGAGAGAGAGAGAGAGAGAGAGAGAGAGAGGGATGGGGAAATGGAGCAAGATGGCGACAGGGAGAGCACTTTCCCTTCCCCTCTTCTGCATGCTCTCGTGTCTGGCTGGTTATGGCCATTATGCCGATCCGTCAACACCACTCATTAGACACACTGACACGTGCTGGCCTACGTAAGCCAGTGAGGGTGTGTTATCAATCTCATGCACACACACAAACACACACACACATGCGCTGCAGCTAATATTTCAGTCCATGGGAGGCAGGTGGTTTGGAAACCTGGCCCCGTGTTTTGTGGGCCTGTCACTGGCGGTGGTGATATGAGATCACCTTACCCACGCCTCTATTATTCAGGGCCAGCTGCTGCACTGATACACCACGCCGCCTTGACATGGCCTTTTGTGTCCCTCCCACACACTCGGATAACACACACACACACACACACACACACACACACAACTAGGTAACAGCCATATCAGTGGCTCAGATAAAAGTTACCTCTCGCTGAGATGGGGGTGAGGGTAATTACTAAAATACCATGATGGGTATTGTTGTTCATGCTTAATTACCAGTCAAACAAGAACAACGGCATGTTGCGAATTCATGCTGATTCAGTCATGCCCATACTGATACTCAGGATTCGGCAAAGGACCTTCCAATTGTGGTTGTCCCCAAATCATCCATCGCTGTGCTTGATTGGCCAGCTTTGTACAGAGGCCAGTTTGATAGTTCATTAGCTAGTAATAACACCATATAAGTTTCATAAGTACAAATGCAGGTCAATATGAACTAATTACTATTATTAAGAGCTAAAGTAAATAAACCCGAATGACAGTGAGTTAAGGTTCAGTTGACCTCTCGTATCCCTCATCCTGTCTCTCAGACAGGTGAATGGAGTTCATGTGTTCTGTCCCGGGGGGCAGATGTGTGTTTGGGACAACAGGCTGTGTAAGTACACAGTGGATGGCAGGTCATTAGCCGGCGTGCAGATGGCAGGTCTCGCTGCTCGTGTCCGTTTCATTGAACAAGCGAAGCCTCTTCGGTCCCCATCAGACTAACTGTGCTGCTGTGGCCCTGTGGCCCTGTGGCCCTGTGGCCCTGTGGCCCTGAGTGTGGCTCCCTGTGTGCTGCTGACCCAGCTTATCCTTGTGCATTATCAGGTCAATTTGGCCCCTTGTCAGTCAAGCGGGTTCGTGCGTCTTAGAGTAACCGCTCAACTGTGGGGTTGTTATCTCCCTCTCATTACAACATGTCTCTTCGTGTAATCTTTGTTTGGGGCTTATCACAGTGTATTCAGAGAGTCCTGTCTGCTTGGCCTACTTGTGCTGTGGGGTGACTGTTGTCTCTGTGCTGACGATGCTGTGCTCTCTTTTCCCCGGCTCTCAGTTCCTCAGGAAAGACCAGGGAGATTACTTCATCGGCTGCCTGTTCCTCACCGAGCTCAGCACTCCGTTTGTGTCTCTGGGAAAGATACTCATCCAGGTGAGACACGCTCTAGGAACAGCTGACACTTACTGTGTACACACACCACACACACACACACACACACACACACACACACACACACACACACACACACACACACACACACACACACACACACACATATTCATGTTGGTACATAAACAACACCAGTGACCTACATGCAGCTTTGTATATGGATGAGGGATGGGTACAAACCCCTACCCGGGCACAAACCCCTACCCCCCCCCCCCCCCCCCCCCCCCCCCCCCCCCACACACACACACACACACACACACACACACACACACACACACACACACACACACACACACAATCACTCACTACTACACTCTTGCAGGTCCATGCATCTTACACAGATTCACTTCACAGGTTTTTTTACTCAGCACTCTTGCAGAAGGCATTACTGCAGCCAGAGGAAATACTCTGCCAGTCAACAGTTCCGGTTGCTTTTTAAATGATCTGTCAGTCGGCCAATGGCAAAACTGCTGGCCCCTTAAGAAAACAGTCTGGGGGCCCGCTCTGCATCTGTTGTTTTCAATTCTGCTGACTCCTGACTCAATTTAGCTTGATCAAGAGGAATCTCTCTCTCTCCCTATCTCTCCCTATCATTCTCTTGCTCTCTCCCTATCTCTCTCTCTCTCTTTCCCTATCTCTCTCTCTCTCCCTCCCTATCTCTCTCTCTCCCTATCTCTCCCTATCATTCTCTTGCTCTCTCCCTATCTCTCTCTCTCTCTCTCTCTCTCCCTATCTCTCTCTCTCTCTCTCCCTATCTCTCTCTCTCCCCCTCTATTTCTCTCTCTCTCTCTCTCTCTCTGAGTGACTAGGCACTGTCTTGCTCAACCACACATACACTGCACCCTGGTGGTAGGTAGAGGAAACAGCGGGTTCAGTCATGACATTTGGGGCCTGTGTGGTTATCAGGATCCAGTGTCTTCTATTTACTGTGTCTAGTTTTACATGATGGCACGCTAGTTGCTCAGTTCATTTCAGAGGTTAGCAGCTAGCTCAGTGTGACCCAGTTGATGTTCACCGCATGGAATACACACATGAAAGACCAACAGAACTCAGCTAGGGTTACCTTGGTAATAATCTCTGAGCAGATGGTTTGCACAACAGTTTATATTGTATGTTGAATTCCATACTGTGTACAACCCATTTTAAAACATTATTTCTGTGACACACCAAACTGAAAATGCTGCTTTAACTCATGGATATTTGTGTCATAGTGCTGTGCACGTTACTCTTCTTTGTTATTGATCTTCCCCTTTGTTTATTATTTATGTGTCGTCCCCCTCTCTCTCTCTCTCTCTCTCTCTCTCTCTCTCTCTCTCTCTCTCTCTCTCTCTCTCTCTCTCTCTCTCTCTCTCTCTCCCTCAGCTGGGCCTCCAGGACTGCCAGGTGCACAAGGCTAACGGCGGCATGGTGTTGTTCACATTCTTCCTGTGTCGCATTGCTCTCTTCCCCTACATGTACTGGGTGTACGGCCAGCACTACGGGCTGCCCCTCTACAGCGTGCCCTTCCACCTCCCCCTCTCCGCCAACCTGGGCAACCTCTGCATCATGGCGCCGCAGGTCTACTGGTTCGTCCTGCTGTGCCGAAAGGGCTTCCGCCTCTACAGGCGCTCCCGAATCCCCGGCCCTCCGGACGCCACCGCCACCGCCGCCGCCGCCGTGGACAGCAGCGCCAAGGGAGACCAGTAAAGCCACACCTCGCACTCCTACCACCACCCACCAACTGACCAACCAACAGCACCGACAACAACAACTAGGGCACCATTTTACTACTACTGTTACAGTACAGATAGTGCTGCTACTACTACTACTTTGATCACTACTACTACTACTACTACTACTACTACTACTGCAAAGACTGGTAGGACTCTTCAGCCCCCTTCAAACCCGTCACTCGCTGTTCAGCCGAGCTCCACAGGAACAGTCTTGGGCATCAGTTCATATGCTTGGCCTCCGATTGGCTCCTCTCCTGCTTGTTGCCATGGAACTAAGGGTTAGGGGTGGGCTTGTGGTGGAGAACGCCAGATGCCTCCCCGCACGATGGAAACAGGCGGAGCAACAGCACTGGATGGCACCTCCTCTTTTGTCAGGAGCCACGTCCAGAAGTAACTGTGCACCCCTTGGTAAAAAGAGAACCCCCCCCTCTCCCACACCGGTGAACTACTGATTGAAGAGTCCGTTTCAGTTTTAGACCAGTGACTTCGGATATTGGGTATTATTGTGTTTTTGTCTTTTCCGTTGTTAGCCCAAGCCTCTGTTGGGGGATGTTTACCCTTATTCTTAACAGAAGAGTGTTTTTGATGGGAAGAGGAGTGGGTGCACTGAGTCGGTTGGCAAGAGTGTCATCATCCCCATCATTGGTTCATTCACTACATAAACCCATTAATGTGATGTAGTACACAGACATGGAATTACACACCACCACACACCTCTAGCTCTTCCTCTTCCTCTTCCTGTCCCCGCCCGTCCACAGCTACCACCCTTCAGCACTCCCCGTCTTCCTCGTTTACAGTCCAATAGTGTGTGTGTGTATGTGTGTGTTGTGTGCATGTATGCACTGCCCTGCTGTGACTGTTTACACTTCTTAACAAATTCCTTCCCCGAAACATAGTGGGGTGGGAAAGATCGCTCTCTACCTGATTTAGGTGCTTTGGATTAAGTATAGTCAGCTTCCATTAGGGGGGGGGGGGGCTCTCTTAAATAGCTGTGCAGCCTCCCGACCACAGGGGGGCGACGTGGTGTCGAACTTCATGTCTACTTCACGCACAGGTGGCATGGTCCGTGGGAGTGGGAGAGGGGGAGGGGTGTGGTTACATGGGAAGGTGTCCAGGTTGGTGTCCCAAAGGCTTCTGGGTGGTGACAGGAGGAGGTGCCAGTGTCGTCAGCACTGGAGTCAGCCGTTCAGGACACGTGAAGAAGCCCCGGGGCATTTCTATGAGCATCGGTTAGAGCAATAACATTGGCTTTTTTTTAGGGCAGAAGGGGTAGATTAACGTTCCCAGCATGCTAACAGAAGGACTGAACAGCTGCATGCTGCTCTGCAAAAAACACAAGCGCACATTTATATTTATAGGAACAGACTATATCTGACAAAAGTGAAGGCTCGGCATTGGCAGCCAGTACCCTGTGCCACTGTCGAAGCTTTTTAGCCTCAATGGACATCCGTGTCTCGTTTTGGTCACAGGATGTCCAGACAGAAAGCGCTCCTCTGCTTTGTCTTCGATGAGAGAAAAACACCAGCGCTGGCATGTCACTGTGGCCCAATCGCTGTCCTCAGATCTGTTTGAACCAGAGCGGATTTGTCCCCAAGTTGTCTGTCTTTATGAGTCTTTTTCCCCCCACTGGTGTAAAATGTCAATCGGTAAAAGGTACAAGCAGAACATGTTATGTGCTAGATGTGACCATACAATTTGTCCCCGGTTGTTGGAATGAGGTGCTCACCATTTTCATAGCTTGCATCAGAGTTTGGTGAACCGTGGGTGGGGGACCCAGACTGAAGCCAGGTTTAGCGTTAGCTTTGAACATTAGCATGGAAACTCAGTGCACACATCTTAGATGCATCATTCACAGGGCTCTCAACACATAGAATACAACAATATATTTCATATGTTTTTAGCAAATGCGTATTATAGTTTTTACTACACCTTTTATGAAACTTTGAGTAGATTCCATGAATGCTCTCACAAGCTCTTGAATTTTAAGGTATTAAATTGCTCTTAGGAACACATATAAGTCTGTTCACTGACGATATTTTAAGATGATCATATGAACATTATATTAAGAAAAACTGGACCTAAAAAGCTGCCTTCAGCTGTATATATGTGTGTGTGTGTGTGTGTGTGTGTGTGTGTGTGTATTTGTGTGCATACACATGCACCAGTGCTTGAAATCACGTGCATGTGTGTGCATTGGTCTGTGTGTGTGTGTGTGTGTGTGTGGGTCTGAGGCCTGGGAAGGCAAGCGGTCATAGACGTTGCTTTAAGCTTTCCTCTCCATGTGTGGGTAAATATTCCCTATGATTTCCTGACCTGTGAACTATGCACAGACCTCCTGTACGCAAGGCCGTATCCACAGCATCCATATGTCCCATTGTCCTTCTGTCCCCGCTACACCTCTCCTCTGAACGCTGTCAGAGTGGACACTACCTTCAGTCCCTCCGCTGAATATCTGCTCCTGGTGGTCAACCGCCGGGTGCATTAGCGGCCCATTGGCCTCCCTTTTAGTTTAGTTGGTTTGTCTCCTGAGTGGGTAGTCAGTCTGTGTTGGATCTGCTGTATGTTCCTCCTCGTCTGTGTCCCCCGTCCTCGGTCCCGTCCCGTCCCGTCCCACTGGCTTCTGTCCAGAGCGCTGCTGCATTCTGGTACGGTTGAGCTGGGCTGAATGGGCCCCTCTGAATGAGTTTACTCTGTACCCTTTTGTCTGGCGCGACAGCGGCGAACCCTCTGGAAACATTTCCCCCTCGCCCGTAGGCACTCTCATGCCACCCGTTTCCTCCACCTTTTGTCTGTGGGTTTTAGACAGTGCCCAGTTGGCAGCGAGGTGGGTGTGTGTGTGTGTGTGTGTGTGGGAGAGATGGCATTGCCAAGGGACCACGTCTCGCTACGTTGTGGGGTGGGAGGTAGAAACTACATAATTTGGGTTTGCTTGGGGCGTTGTACGCCTGTCAATTTTTGACGGGACATGTAGTCAGTCGGAGGGTGTTTTCTTTCCAAGGGAAATAACGAACAGCGGACAATGACAGGCAGACATATTGGCTTCCTCACACATGCTGATGCAGTAGGCTTGGGTCTGCTTACCCTCCGATTCTTTAACGCTGGTGGGTCACAAGCCCACAGTAGTTGGCATTACTTTCTAGGGGTCAAAGTTCAGCATGTCATTTGGAGACTTTGCACCCTGACAGAGTTGCTTCCGAGGAGTGAGATGTCATAGCATGCAAACACATATCCAGATAATCATTTTTATTGTTGTTAGAGTTATTAATTTTTTAACAGTAATATATGAAGTCTTATGTTTAGTCTCACTAGAGGCATCCTCTCTTTGCTCAGGGTTTGGTGAAGATGATGTTAACATATGTTTGTTCTCCTAGAGATTTATTTTTTGAAAAAAGTTGAAACTGTGAGTTTTAAGATGAAGAAAAAAAAACAAACCTGAAACCTAAAATACCTGGAATGACACTATAGATTATTATTTGATTTTTTTTTCCCTCTTCTGCTGTTTCCTCTTGTTTTGGATGAAAGCATTCTGACATGGCTTGTGATATTGCAGCCTTTAAGGGTTGGTAGACCAAAGATTGTCAGGCACTTTAATCAATAATAATAATAATAAAAAAAAAAAGCAAAACAAAAGTGAACAGAATTTCCAAACGAGGACAACAGCGAAGGATATCTTTTACGTTTGTACCATTTTTTTTTTTTTTTTTTAGTTCGTTTCCCTCCTATGTGTCCTCTCTGCACAGTCTCATCACCGCTGCTTCTACGTGCGTCAAACCAGAACTCCCTACAGGAGTCCAAGGTCTTACGTCTTATCAGAAAGAAATGGAATGGCAGCGGTGAATGGGGACCTGTTGCCCCTGTGCGATTTGACTACTAGACCTTTTACACATATCTAGATCAGGCTGGATCCTATCATTCCTTGGAGTCGCTTTGGGGCTGCAAGTGATTCTGCTTTTTGAGGCTGGATGAAAGAAGAACGCAATAGCGAAGCTAAACTATTCAAACAGAGATACTGGAGACGACCACTTATACAAAGTTACGCACACAACGTGTCCTGTGTTGTCCAGATTGGTGCTGAAACTCTGGACAGTGAACCAAAATTAGAATCCAGTGCCTTGTGTTAAATCTCTTCATATTACCCACACAAGCGCGGCACAAACCAGAGTGATTCAGCAGGCAGTGTTTACAGGTTGTAGCTGCGTTTCTATACTTACTTGAGATGAGATTTCTTGGGCAGTTTACTGTGTACCTGCAAAAGAAGACCATGATCAGATCTATACTTGTTGACAACTTAAATTGTGTTTACAAGCATTGGTGCTGAGCACTTTCACTGATCTTCATGAATTGATCACATAACTAGATCAGATAGTCTAAAATATGCTAAAGAAATCAATTATTCACACAAAATCATACATTGGTCATTAATAAGGAGTATGTAAAACTTAGTAGTGTTCCGTGTTCTTTTTTAGTAGTGTTCCGTGTTCTTTGAGTTCCCTTAAGTGCTCAACCACAATATGTATCAGAACATCTCTACATGAAGACATGCATCGTTACAATGCTTATATTGGCGTGCACAGTGAATTCCCCTGAAACATCAGACAAAAGACTTGAACTTAAGCTTCATCCTAGCAGTCATGCATCATTCTGACCACCTACAGTAGCAGCAGAGCCCCCTCACAGATATCACCCGTCACCAACATCTCTCCACTTTAAAAACATCCGGTGAATCATTTCGGCTTTGAAACATCTACGTTCAGAATTAGTTTGCAGTGTTTGATATTTGATTGATGCTGTTCAAACGAAGGCACAGGCTGTGTCCCAATTTTGCAGACTGCATTTATTTTCTTCCCCATTCTTAGTTAGTTTCCAATAAGTCTCATTGCTTTTGTTGTGTGATCTAGAAAAATAAAGACAACTGCTCTCCCAGTCCAGCTTCAGTTCCAGGAGAGTTTCTGTCCAACATGCCGTGCCATGCCACGCCACATTAACTAACAACATGAGGTGGCAAAATGGCAATAGCCGTCAAATGACGTCCTTAAAAGGGCCAGGTATTACCAAGAACACGTGCATTTGTGTTCCATCGATGTCAATTACATGCATCTCCGCAGATGATGCGAGAGAGAAGGGATAGAAAGAAGTAGAAGGGATGGTTGATGGAAAAACCTTTCCGAAGTTGGGACACAGCCTTCAGTCTGTGTTAAAGTTTTATGACTTTGGCCCCTTTTTGGTGTCACTTTTCTTGGCTGTGGTTTCTTTTGCACAGCTCAATCACAACCTTTAACACTCCCTGCCTCCTTATTTTTGATAAACGTCTGATTTTTTTCATATATTTATATATCAAATTTTGATATATACATAAAGGAGGGGTTTTCTCTTTTGTTTTGTAGTGTGATCTTTAGTTTCTCTGAAAGAGACCTGGCTATTGACTGAAACTAACCTAAACATTGAGTGAGAGGAATTTTGTTGCAACTTGTGAATCCAGACACTGTTAAGAGAAAAATAAATCTGATTGGGTGAATCCTTTTTAAATGAGTCATGCCTTCATTTTTGTGTGAAAGATATTTTCTACAAGAGAAGTTATTCAAAGATACTCTTGTGAATGGCCACAAGAGGGCAGATTGGGACACAGACCAACCATCCTGTCCTGCGTGCAAGACAAAGATGGCTGTCCAGGTATGTTTACACTTCATAACACACACACACACACACAAATTGATAGTGCGTGAATGACATAATGGACAGATTATAGATCACTACATGCTAATCTATATACCTGATCTTATGATAATTTGCTATAAGTAAATGGTACATTACAAAAGAAGAAAGTAGTCTGAATATCTACTTGCAATTTATCTGCTTTGCTAATGGGGTCTATAAAAAGTACAGTTGATAAGTGATACGTTCACAGGTATAATATGCTTACACACACATGCAACCCACCACCACTGCTTGATCAATAATTTAGACCACTTGCCATCTAGCCAAGTGTCCTTTCCAGCATGACATTGCTGTTATACCAAGATCATCTAAGTAACCACAGGATCATGGTCTTTAACCAATTGGCGTTCATCAGTCACAGAGCACTGAGAATGCATAGCTTCAGCTAACATGCTGAGCACTGAGAATGCTTAGCTTCACGCTCCTTGCCTTGATTCACTGTGTCTTGGTGTCGAGTTCAAGTCAGTGCTATAAGGGGTCATTGCAACAAGAGGGACTGCACAGGCCCAACATCAATGACCTGATTGTGGCAGTATTAAGAGCCGTGACATCACAGTGCAAACGCTGCTCTTCTATGATGCCACAATGCTGCTCTTCTATGATGTCACAATGCTAAACTTATTGATAGGGAGATCCATGCCCATGGTGGATTAACGTGCAGGCTTCAACAAAATATTGGTACATAGATAGATAAAAACGTTATTGCCACACAATGATGTTGGTGGTATTCTTTTGTCATAGGTAGCTCAGTCCAGTAAGGAGGGGGGAGATGGGGGTAGGAAAAAAAAAAAAAAAACTCCAGGTCAGCTTTGGGAGTTCAGGAGTCCTCAATTTAGCATTTCAACACTCCAACTTCGGATACATGTTTGCAGTACCCTGTATAACCAGGGTATGGAATCTATCAAGTTTGATCAAACCCTAACCTGTTTACCATAACTAATTAGATTTTTTTTAGACTTGTTACTCATGATCTCTGAATATCACTCATGCATTCAATTTTAAACCAGTGGCTTATTTTCTCCTTTCCAAAAACACCATGAGGAAAGCTATGACTAGTCTGTTTATGCCATTCTGTGAGCTTAGTAGGATCTGAACTGTCTGTCAGTCAGTCAGTCCCAAATCCACCACATTGAGTCTGTAAGACAAGCACCCTGTCCAAAAATAACCCCTCCCCAGGACCCCAGAACATGGTGACCTCTTCCCCCTCCCCCTCAACCCCCTCCCCTGCTTTGCTCGGCCCCCAAAGCTCCATGTGTGTGAGTGTCAAGCACAGGCGCACACAATCACCAGGGGGACTGAGGGGGTTACCAGGAGTGTGTTCACCTCACACTCGCACGCTCCCACAAACCCACACGCACCCAGGGATTCAGACCGAGCAGCCAGAGAGACACGACTCCTCTGCTCTAACTCATGGAGACGGGTCATATGGCTGCAATGCTGGGGGCCTCGGGCGAGGACACCCACACCGCCCTGGTGCGCCTCGAGCGGACCATGATGGCCGTGGTGCGGGAGATCACCGTGGACGTCAGCACCTTCAAGCGGACGGTAGAGCGGCGCCTGGACGAGGCCTCCGGGAAGAGCGGGCCCCTGAGGGACGCTGTCACCCAGCTCCAGCAGGAGAACCAGGAGCTCAGGGCCCGGCTCCAGCAGGAGAACCAGGAGCTCAGGGCCCGGCTGGATGAGCTCACACAGCAGGTGGAGGACATGCCCGTCCTGCGGCTCGAGCAGAAGGTCCCCAGGATGAATGGCGCACAGTACGCCTCGGCCACGCGCACTTCCTCCAGTCAACACACTGAGGAGAGCCACCGGAGCCTCGCCACTCACTCTGAGGCAGTCAGGAGCTCCGTGTCAGTGGCGCACTACCCGAAGAGTGCCAGTGCCACTGTGGAGCTGGAGTGCCCGCCTCAGCCTCCTGCTCATTCACCCCCTGGTCCTGTCATAGAGTCAAATTCAACTGCTGGTTCTGTCTCGATCTCAACTGCTGGTTCTGTCCATGAATCTACTGCTGGTTCTATCTCTGAGTCATCTGTTGGTTCTCACCATGTTTCAACAACTGAGTTTATCTCTGATGCGTCTTTTGGTCACGTTCATTCTTCGACTTCTGATTCTGTCTTTGAGTCAACCACTGGTTCTTTCCAACATTCAACGCCTGGTCCTGATCCCGAACCTGTTCTGGCGTCTGGTCCCTCCTCTGAATCCATCCTCGGTTTTCTTCCTGATTCCCGCCCTGGATTTGGTCGTGATCCCATCATTTTCAAAACTACACCTGGCGACGGCTCTGATTCTACCCATGATTCCGACAGTGGGTCTATGTCGACCTGCTCATACGTCACACAACAGGCTGTCATCTCCAGCACAGAGGCCAGGGTCTTCTCAGCGTCAAATGTGAGTAATTATTTGATGCTTTCATACTGGCATTGTATCTCCTCCACCCACATGCCATCCACCATCCAGACTCTTTTTTTAACACCTGGAAAGGTTGTGCTGCGAACCTTGTTGTGAGGGTTTCCGTTTTGGTGTTCAGTTCTTTTGATGACCAGCTGTGCCAAAAATGCCCACTAGAACCATTAAGGCTTCCTGGCGGATGCATCAAAGGTTCTTCTGTGCGGACATGTCGACGGGTCTTTTTCTCGTTAGAGTACGGCGATGTTGAGGCGTTGATTGATATCTGATCCAGTTGAGTTGAGTTGTGTGGAGAGCATGTGTCAGGGAGCACGCAGCTGCAGCCATAGGCACACACACTAACACACTAACACACACACACTAACACACACGGTCTTTCACATCTGCAGCCATAGGCACACACACTAACACACTAACACACACGGTCTTTCACATCTGCAGCCATAGGCACACACACACTAACACACACGGTCTTTCACATCTGCAGCCATAGGCACACACACACTTACACACACGGTCTTTCACATCTGCAGCCATAGGCACACACACTTACACACACGGTCTTTCACATCTGCAGCCATAGGCACACACACACTTACACACACGGCCTTTCACATCTGCAGCCATAGGCACACACACACTTACACACACAGTCTTTCACATCTGCAGCCATAGGCACACACACTTACACACACTAACACACACGGTCTTTCACATCTGCAGCCATAGGCACACACACACTTACACACACGGTCTTACACATCTGCAGCCATAGGCACACACACACTTACACACACGGTCTTACACATCTGCATACATGCGTGCATGCAAGCATGCTGTCCGTGTCCATCATCAGTGCTTAAGGTCTGCTTATGCAGGCTCTCTGTGATTAATGTGGACGATAAATCCTCATAATTCAGCCTCATAGAAAGAGTCACGTTCTTCCTATGATTTGTGAGATGAGCCGCATGTTGTGCCCGTGACACTGTGGGGAGAAAAGAGACTCTAGGGACTTTGAGACTTGAGATGCTCCATTTCCTGCACCCCAGAAACACACATAAACACCCACACACATGCACACACAAACTTAAATCCCATAGAATGCACTTGACACCTAAGGTCAAACTGTCACACTTACTCACAGTACCCAAATATATATAAATATATATATATATATATATATATATGCTTTTGAGCATCTGTCTTGGTTGTGGTGTGATATTACTGAGAGCTGTTGGGTCGGCCGTAATCTTAGCAACAGTGGGCTTCTCCATTGGAATGTGGTAAGATCCACACGCTTCCTTGTGCCAGCCAGGCAGATGTAGCATGCAGATCCCTGTCACTCTCCTCCTCCGCAGGTTCAGAGGCCCACTCTGATCCCTCTGGCCATTCCTCTCAGTCCACAAAAGGCCACGTGTATTTTTAGGGGGTCTGATTGATTGCGTTTTTCCCTAAAGATTTAGTCAGTACTCTCCTGCATGGTCCAGGGCATGGTCTTTATAACACAGTATTATCATATGCCCTGATTAAGTTCCAGTGCCTTTACCACTATGCTGTGTTTATATTAAATGTATAGTGGTAACGCCCCCATTGCCTAGTGACGTCAGATGGATGCATTATACCAGGAAGTGAATGATTAACTAGAGGCTTATTCTGACATGCATGAGCAAACCATGCCTTTAAATACTAACTCAGCTCTGATGCAGTCAAGATCTTCGTGCTAACGACACTGAGCCACAGTGAGAGGTTCTCTACCTCGTCTGCCTCTCGGGGGAGTGCTCTGTCGCAAGCTAAGGTGACTGCCTGTGAACTGCTGAGGCTGGTTTTCCATGGTTCGTCCATCCACAGGCAGGCTAACCAGCTGTTCTGCTCCGACCCCAAACACCCCCACAACAACTCAACCCCCCAGCATTCCTAGAAGCTGAGGTCATCTGCCTATCACCTAAAAATATCCCATCACTGAACACCGACATATGCAGTTTAATGGAGGGGTGGGAAGGAGTGATATCTTTCATCGCCATGGCAGCCAAGGAATCAATATATTTGTTTATTACTGTAAATTTCTCTTCCTGAGGCAAAACCTAAATCTAATCATGAGGAAGGGAGAGACTGTGGAAGAAGCACTGGCACTTTTGTAACCTTGTTTAGGGGTACTAATGTTTCACTGGCAGCTCCTTTGGCCATCCCACTGGGAAAGCAGAGCTAAATGCTAGTGGAAAGTCATTAACTCATCCCAACAGCTATATATGGGGATAGTGTTAGTCAGATATTAATGCAGAGTTGATGACCAGTTTTAAAATAGACCAAGTCCAGAAATACACAAGTGCTGGTAACGTTATGTCCCTTCCATTTTTTATGGAAATTTGTAAGTATACCAAGCCACAGTTGTATTTTTTTTTAACCAGAGGGTGTACATGCATCATCTTAAGACAGAAGCCTGGCTTGGAATCCCCAGCTGGATATTCCCATTTAGTTTGGCCTTTGACAACACAATTAGACTCATTTCTTCCTTGCTCCTAAACTGCAAGACAATATCCTACTTCAACATGTGCCATTAATAATGAAGGAATTCAGAGTGTGTCACTTGGTGGGCATCACCAGTCCTGTGTTCTTCCGTTCCTGTAGTTCTGCTTTGATCTTGCCTGCAGAGAAAGGTACTTCTGTGGTCACTGGGTCACGTAGAGCAGCTCATGTCCGGTTTAAAGTGTTAGTCTCAGAACCTTGCCCTCACTCTACCCGTGGCTCCCTGCCATCCAGATACTTCACGTCTGCATCTAAAAGTAGCAGTTGACGCCAGTGGTGCCAGTTGACGGCAACGACAGGATTATTAACAGAACGGAAAGTTTGAATCACATTCATGATCCCTGAAACCTGGCAAAACTGACACGTCAGATTTCCAAAAACCCAAAGGGGGTTTCCACTAATAAAGCAAGGAACCTCGTACAGACATGAGAGGCTAATGAGAAGACAGAGTATATGGTAATATGAATTTAGGGTGGAGGCGGAGGCTTGGAACATATTAACTTTCATAACAGTAACTATTGGATATTTTTTTTTACGCCTCTGTTGAATTTGTTTCATTCTTCAAAGTTGCCATGATGAAGAATGAATTGAAGTATTATTCAAAACTGTCAGTATTACACATGCTTGAAGAATTAATAAAGAATGTAAATAACATCAGTATGATGGAAGAAAGCAAAACATTTAGCACCAGTCAGTGTCTAGGGGTGTCAGCAAAACAGAAAACAAAAGCGAGGAGGTGATAGTCCCAGCCAGAGTGGAGAGGAGGTGATAGCCCCAGCCAGAGTGGAGAGGAGGTGATAGCACCAGCCAGAGTGGGGAGGAGGTGATAGTCCCAGCCAGAGTGGAGAGGAGGTGATAGCCCCAGCCAGAGTGGAGAGGAGGTGATAGCCCCAGCCAGAGTGGGGAGCAGGCCTCTAATCCCCCTGCCAATCAGGACCAAATCCTACTGCAGAGAGAGAGAGGGGGGGAGAGAGAGCACAGGCACAAGGTGGGCAGGCCATGGAATGCCAGATAGGGCCATAACAGTCAGTCTCTTATGAAACAGTGATACAGTTTCATGTGGTCATCAAGTGTTTATTTCCATTGGGCACATAAGTCGCATTGCATTGTGTCAGCATGTGTGTTTCTGTGGCCTTCTACTCCATGGCAGCTCTAAGAATCTGTCCTCTGCTCCACAGGGAGATATCCATGAGGAAGCACCTACCAAACTGGAGCCAATCACCCAGAATGGACATGAAGGAGACTTAGGTATTAGCCAAAGTACGCACCCAAACATACACATGTGCATAAATAAATGAAAGAAACAAACACAGTGAAGCCCATGGATACCTACTATCAACTCTATAGTGGGCATTTTAAAAGAACTTCTCTCATTCATTTCCTCTAGGTCACTCAGAGGCCTTGACGGAACCTCAGTACCCAAGGTCAAACGTCAACGGGCAGCACGAAACCCCAATGGGCCTGTTCAAGCCCCAGGCCCCCGTTTCACCCCCTACCCGACCCCTAGAGCTGGGGGTCCCCAGGAGCCCGAAGCTGCTGCCCCGCCCGAACCTCTTCACACCTCAGTCACCCAACTCAATGTTCCGGAAGCCGTTCAACCCTTCTGCCTCTGACCCTGCCTTTACTGCTCCTAAACCGGTACCTGAGTCTCCGACTAAAGCTGGTGAGTGGAGTGTCTTCAATGAGTGTACACTCATCATTCATTACTCCTATTTTACTGGCCTATTTTTTTTTTGGAAGGTGCTATTTGTACCCCTGTGTAAAGAAGAAGTTACACACCCTGGCTTACGTAGTAAACGTATGCTATTTAACACCACCATGTAAATAGCAACACAGAAACTCCAGTATAAATACTGACGTATGCAGTTTGAACCCCAGAGAAATTACAAACATAGTGCTGTTCGCACCCTGGTTTAAAAAGATCGCTAGTATTATCAAAACAATTGTATTTTGGGAAGGTCATGACTTTAATGTACTGTATTGAGTCCCACAACCTTATCCTGTTCTGATGTCCACAGCAAAACCATGGAGCCCAGGTCTAATGAAGAGGAGCATTACTTTGCCAAAATTACCAGGTACAGGCTGATTAGAATGAGAGTCTGGTGTTAGTTCATGTGTGGTTGATGCATTGCATGCATTTTCTAATGCTTCCATCACTTTAATTCTTTATTCGTTACACCACATACAGACAAACCCTCACCAATACTCTCCAGTACTCCTCTTCCTTTGTCCAACCTCAGCCCATCAACAGATAAGAGGTCAGCTGAATAACTATGCACTAGAATATGATCAAATATTTAGGTTCAAAGTCAACTCAATATTTTTTCCCCCATCTCATCTGTATGAAAAGGAGGACTGATTTTGGAGGAGGAAACCCTTTTGCCACTGTTCCAGACAAGAGGCCTGAACTACTTCGATCTCAAACTCTGCCAACACTACGGCCCCAGGGGGTCCAAGCCAAGCAGGCCCTCTTTGAGAAGTCGGAGTCTACTCTAAACAAGTAAACACTGCCCTCCAGTGGCCAAAATACAAATTTCAATTTTTCAGGAGACAGCTGAAACGCCATAATGTAGCTTTAGATTTATTCAATTTGATGTCAAAAGTATAATTAAATCATAGGCCAGCTCTAAACAACTCAAATGTTACACAGCCTGACATAAGGGACAATTTCCTTGTTTTCCACAAGGCAGATGAAATCCTTTCCCGCGAAACCCTTTGGAGTTGTGCAGAACTCCAAACCCAAACTGGCCCGCTCCAATAGCTTTGGGGGCAGTGCCAGTAGTATAAAGCAGACTCTACTGGAATGGTGTCGATCCAAAACTATTGGGTACCAGGTAAAACAGATTGGCAGTTTTTTTATCCTCTTTCTCCTTATATTTGGGTTGTTTTCACTGCAAATACAATTTCAAATTCCTAAAGGTTAAAGGTGTAAACATTCTCATTTCTGCACTTGAACATGTACTGCACACTCTGTTCATTTTAAGGATTAGCATTTTTTTTTTTTTTTTTAAGCATTTGACAATATGGCGCTTGCTACCCTAGGACATTCAATGTTATAGTATGTCTTCTCTGCCCTCCCCCCAATAAACAGCATATAGACATACAGAACTTCTCATCTAGTTGGACTGATGGAATGGCTTTCTGTGCGCTGGTCCACTCATTCTTCCCCACTGATTTTGAATACGAGTCCCTGAACCCAGCTAACCCCAAGAGGAATTTGGAAGTGGCTTTCACCATGGCAGAGTGAGTGATGTGACAGAGAGGGAGTCACATGGTGTCTGTGAAAGTGTCTCCTTGTGTCTGTCTGACCTCTTCCATCTCTCCTCACAGGAAAATGGCTGACTGTATGCGCCTTATTGAGGTAGAGGACATGCTGGCCATGGGTTCCAAGCCGGATCCCATGTGTGTTTTTACCTACGTGCAGTCCTTGTACGCCTGTCTGAAGTTTTATGAATGAGTTTCCTCTCCGTGTCAGTGGCCCCTCCTTCCACATTAATCTCTGTGTTCTCCTTCACCAAAGTCCTCGGAATTGATCCTTGCAAGTCCAATTTCGACAAGAAGAGGATAACCTTGTAAATAGAAAACAAGTGTTTTACGGATGGCAATGCATATATTTGGTGTTATTTTTAATGACATTGCTTCAGTTGTATTTGATATAATGACTGTATTTTCTGTCTATTCAAAATGATCTGATAGCAAATCACCAATATCTTTGATGACAGCTGATGTGATGAGAGAGTAAAGCTAAACACAAAGCTGTTGAAGATATAGAGAAAACAAGGGTGAGATGATAATTGTGGATAATTGTAATGAGTAACAGGACAGGTAGGTAAAGAGAATTGGAATGTGACCATGGAGAACAAAGGGAAGTGGGCTGTGTTTGACTCTGCAGTACAGTAGAATTGCATTAATAGTCACTGCTGTAAAGGCATGACTGGGTTTGTAACAAGCTCCTTAATAAAAAAAAAATTATTGTGCTTGTCGTGATAATGTACCGTTAATAAAGCACTGAGCAGTAAAAATTGAGATTTTTTTTCAGCCCTAAATTTATTTCAGACAGTATGGACAAAAGCATTCAGTCAGACATCCTCCAAATGTTTTAAGGATCGCATGGCGGCTCTGAATAAACTTCCATCATCGTTGTGTTTCTCATCCAGCTTCACAGATCCAGTGCAAAATACATAGCCTACATTTGACGGAGGGACAGTCTGTCATCTAACTAATCTTACGTGCGTGTAATGACACCGCCAGGTAGGGAGTTTGTGTATTCTACGGCAATCAAGCGAGGAAATGAACTCAGACATCAGTCAGTTTGTCCGGAAAACATCCATAAATCGCATCCAAGCCACGCCCTTTGCGTTCCTTGGAGACAGTTTAAGTAGGTTATTTTCTAAACAGTATCTTTCAAAATAAATTAACCTTAGTAATAATGTAGTAGTAATTAATATGTTATAACCCTTTTCCTTGTTAAAAGATTGTATGATGTACGATAGGCAGAATTGCAGAGACTGACGTCCTGAAAACACTGCTAATATTGGCTATCACAACGTTAAGCGTTATTCAGCTGAATAAATTGAACGGCGATAAAGTTCACGAACACACAGATTACTAAACTAATCTCGGGTTGAAATTATGTTGACTTGGAGGCACTGTTGTTCACCGTATTTAATCCCTTGAAGCAATATCATCCCTGAGATAACATTTTGCCCTGGATATTAGAATATCAGAATGAAAGATGAGAGGAGGATTTTCCTAAATATGGCATGCCATCCATTCAGCATTTATTTATTTATTTGTGTGTTTGTTTTATTATTTATTTGCTGTATTGTGTTGCTGAGATGAAGTAAGAAGTTATACAGACATTCTTTTTATTCTTATCCATCGGCTCGCCAGGGTCCTTGACCCATGAACGACAAAACGTGTATATAATAAATCCCCTTTGAGCATAATCTAAATGGGAAAAGGTGTTTAAAATGAAGAGTTTGCAGTCACCGACATTCAACTGTGTGATCCGACTATGCGATGAACAAGACAGACAACAAACATTTCCGCCCTGGATGTTCCAAGACTTTGGGAAGGGTGATGACGAGGAGGCATAGGGAGGGGATCAAAGGCGACAGGTTATTCGTCAGTCTGTCAATTCCCGGGGAATACATCAAGATCAGCAGAATGGTTCAGACACCTTTAGCCTCAGTGACAATGATGGTAACACCTTGCTAGAATGGCCGAGTGGGGTGGAGAAAACGCGCGTGAATAAAACAGGAGGGCGGCCTCAAGCGTCACAACATTTCAGCAGTGGTCTCTCACAGCAAAGAACGTGTTTTCCAATTTGCACATATTCAGTGAGGAACTCGTGGACGTCGCCAGCTCAATTACTCAGTATTTGATCTGTAGTAATGGCGTTGTTTGTTGACCGAACGTGTACATACATTCAAAAACGCACAGAAGACATGGTGTTTGATTTTAATCAGGAGTGTCTGCAATTCTCAGGTATGGCTTGTAGTACTTTCATGTTGAAAAAAATCAAATTAGTTTAGCACTCATTCTTCTTTTGCTTGAAAAGTTATGTTAAAGTCGACTGCATTCAGGCATCACCTTTTACTAATAAGGAAAATTGTTTAAATAACGTGATTTTACAGATGGAGTCAGGGAACAAGTGATGTCCTCTCCTGTTCCCGAAAAAGGACCTCCCGAAGCCCAAAGGAAACGCAAACGAACTATATTCAGCCGTGCGCAATTATTCGAATTGGAGCGCGCATTTGTGGCGACACCTTACCCAGATATCACTTTGCGCGAGAGACTGGCTGCTATAACTCTACTTCCAGAGAGCAAAATTCAGGTTTGAAAAAATCTTTGTGTAATATAATATTGCCATTAGGTAAATATATCTATTAATGCTGTCATTTGAGGAAATCCGTAAAAAAAATATTAAAACGGCGCAGTTTCTAGATGTTAACCAAGAAGTGAGACAGAAAAAAGGACTTCCACTGGAGAGGAGTAAGCTTTCAGTGAATAACAGACCACACATTCCTTCTCTCCACAGGTCTGGTTTCAAAACAGACGTGCTCGAAGCATTAAGAGTGGAAGGCTGAGTAAGTCTGTTAGAAATGGTCCAGGCAGAGACTCCAGACTTTCCTTCCCACCATCAAGTGAGCATCCCCATCTCAACTCCACTGTTACACCTTCTGAAACACCAGGAATGTGGAGCAGGCAAGGTCAGCACTGTGCCTCACTCAGAGACCAGGAGGTCAGACCAGGCTGGTCGAAACAGAACATGGGTCCCTGGTCCCAGATTCCTGCCCAGCCTACCCCACCTCTACCACCCATCTCCCCTGATCTGCCTGAAGCCTTGCCTTGGATACCAAGTCAACCACTGCAGCCAGGGACCCTGTCTGAGAAACAGGATCACTTATTTCTGAAAAATTGGAGCGATTTCAACCAGGCCTTTACCTCATCACGAACATTTCGATCACCTGCAACAAAGTGTGCTTACCTGGACAGGCATGTTACCATGTCTGTGGACCAGGTGGTCCCTATGCAGACACAGCAAGTTTACTGGGAGAGCCAAGGCAAAATGCAGCACCAGACCCCAGCACACCCACAGACATCCCTGGGGGATATCTCTGATATAATCTACAGTGCTGCAGTGGTGACAAACCTGGTGGATTTCTAAGTGGTTGTTAAGGACTTATGAGAACTCAACATGATAATGTTCCGTGAGACTGAACAGACTGTAAACTCTGTGATTTCATGGTGCATTTTGTATATGTGTATTGTGTATGTGCCTCTGTCTCTCACAAAATGTACTTTTTAGACTTTTTCCACACTCCTTTGTTATTGTAATTGCACTGTGTCCTCTCTATTTACTTTCCCACCTTTTTATGAGGATGGGAAGGGGTATTTATTCAGATTAATTGTAAGTGAATACATTATTGGACATTAACTACATCTAGTTATCATGTTCAGGTGATAAATAAATCTCAAATCGTGTAATTCATGGCTCATTTTCTTACAATCTACATTATATACTGTACATATGCTGTTTACATACTTTGTATACTCTATTGACAATGACCATTGTTTGGATTTAATTGAGAGCTTCTGAGAACCTCAGGTTTCATGTCATATATTGGTTAAGATCCTTTTAAAAACATAACAAAGTAGAATCAGTAAAAGCGGGGGGCGGAGGGGAATGGTGCACATAATTGTTTTCTAAATATCTAAATATTTTCTACATGTAATGTGGATGGATATCCTACATAATTAATGACGAAAAGATAAAAAATAAATCGTAAATCACAGCCCCAATTCTATCATTTTAAAGAGATCTTACATTCCATCTGGAATTATTGTGTATCAAAATGTTGAATTCGACTTGGATTATTATTGTGAAGATATAATTGTAGATATTGTAGTTCCTCTGACCCACTGGACACTGATCCCTGTATCATAATCTCTAAAGCCAAATCATCTTCAAATAAATAATAAAAAATCCCTAATCTGGGTGTTAAATCCAAAGTCTGTGAGATATATTTTGTGCATGATTTGGCCTGTGTGTTTTCTACATACATCTGTGAAAACTGAATGCATCTGTATTGACTTATTTTCATTACCCCTTTCAAACTGAGAACCAACCAGGGTTAGACCCATGTTGATTTTGTGTTTGAAGGGGACAACCCATGTGGTCTGATTTGGCTTTTTGACCCACCTCAAGAGGTGGGTCGGAAAAGGGTGGATTTCAATGTGAATTGCACAACTCAAGTTGCTAACAACCCCCTGACCATTTGCATCTCTCGTGGCTGGTGACCCTGGTCCTATCTGAATTTTCATGGCCGGGGATTAACCCGTGTTGACTGATTTGGTTTTAATTGAGAAAAGAAGGGTTGAACATTGGTCAAATAATCCCTGGTCAGTGGTCTGAAAGAGGTAAAGGCTATGTGAGATATGGGGCTCTCTGACTAATCAATCATCTTTCTAACGTTTATATCTTCATTCATTTTTAGTCTGTTCATTTAGTTATCCCTGCCCTGGGAGGAAAACTGAAAATGAACAACAATATAAGAATAAAAGAAATATGTTACAAAGCATATACCACAAACACACTGCTATTCTGACAAGAAGAGTGTTTTCCCAGTGGTTTCATGGCATTGTTGGTCTATGTAAACCAAAGAATTATAAGGTCAACTAATCTCTTCATTTTCAGGTCAATGATCTAATATTACAACAGTTTAAACTGTAGTCCTAGTTTATATGACCCAGCTCCACTTGTGTTAATGTAGGCTACTTCCATTCATGTTTCATATCAATCAGTTGTCAATAATTTGACCTTACACAAAGTGTTCTGTTATCAAACAGAAAATCAGTATTAAAGCAAACACATGTGTTTTGCAAGAAGGACTATTTTTTATATATATCAAACTATATAAAAGGTTTTTATGTCCTTTGGATAAGTCCATTGGGAGAATCTTTTTTTGTCTTTATGTCATACCTGTACCTGTCTCTCTTTTTTTTTTCATTAGTCTACATACACTTCTCTATACGGACCCTCTGTCTTCTGATTTTAGGGAGTTTTTCTTACAATATACCCTACCATGCGTCTCTTAACACAAAAAGCTGTTAACTGACCTCAGACCTCAGTCAGATATTGACCTCAGAGATTTAATTTCCGAGCGCGGCCGTTCGACTTGGGCAAAGCGTTGAATTCGCGAACGCGCAACGGAAGAAGCTAATCCAAACATGGCAGCCTGTGTCCTACGACGAGGGCTGCTATCTACGTTTAGTAAAATAAATAAAAAACACTCGTATCGAGTATTATACGTCGACTTCAACAGTAAACACGACCTGCAAAGACGTAGGTTATTGTGCTCAACATGCAACGTTTTCGACATACAGCAAAAACGGTTCATGTCATCACGGTGAGCAGTTGGTTTAACATGTCAGCTTACGTCTGCTATGCTAGCGAGGTACCCATCTTGCTTGCAACGCATAGTTGGCTTTGTGTTCTGCAAGCTAACATCAGTTAGCAGGGGACTAAGTGTTGATTGTTAGCTCAATATTTGATATCATTAGCAGAACTTGTGCTGTATGCGAGCCTGCCTTATGTAAAGTGTGTGTTTCCGATTGACTTATGCGATGATGAATGTAATGTCATTCTTTGGTTTCTCAGCAACTGCGTTAAATGTCAACTGCTTGGTGTTAGTTGTTAGTTTAGTGTGGCTAACACTAGCTTTCCAGATAGCTGTAGCCAGTAGCTGATTGTTTTGTAACGATGATTGCGCCATGAGTTGCATGGGTCAGGATAGGAGAGGTTAGATTTATATCTTCTGTGTGTTGTTAATGTTACCCCACACAAATGTGAAATGTATTTTTATTCCAGACAGTCACGTCTGTATCAGTGAGAAGTAACTATCGAGCTAACGTTGACGTTACATCACCGACGCTAGGCTGGCTTGTCGCTTAAATGTTTTGACCGGGTAAAACACAGCGGACAGTAATGGATAGTTAACTATCTTGTGTAGTTTTCCAGAAAGCTTGTCCCCCCCCCTCTACTTCCCATAGCTTTGAAGTGACATGTTACATGTGACATGTACTTTGGTTCATTGTTACAACACTATTTCAACCGGTTATAACCAAAAACCAGGCCCAAGTCGTTATGTCATGGCAGTTGTGGGTAAAGTTGGATCAAGTCAACGCCCCCCTATTTGAGCATTTGCGGCACATGGCTTGGGCATAACTCGCAAGGTTTGACAAGACACACAGTCCCTCTCAGTCAACTCAAAACTCGTACATTTACATAACCTGTGTTCGGGGAGGTGCGAGGTAGTCATGTATGCCTGTCGAAATACTTTAACGCCAGTCTACCGTAGGAATGTCTTTACAGTTGCAATATGAATCTCCTGATCATGTGTGAAGTCTCCAGAGTGCATGCCTCTTAGCATTTATGATAGTTGTGTTTTGATCACGTTTCAACAATGTTTGCTTGTTGTTTTTGATTGACAACCAACAAACGGGGCTGCCTCTATTGTAAACACGTTTAATCCTTATCCTCCCCCCCACAACCATCAATCTCCCGTAGGAACTGGTAATAAATAAGGAACAAGATGATCCATCTTTTGCTATGCTCTTGAATATTCTTGGAAAACAACATTAGATTACACAATCTGGTTGTAGCATAGGTTAAGTCAGATGACCTAGAGATAATGAATGTAATATGTTATAATCCAGCTTTCTATTAATATGACCTCTCCCTGGATCATGCCAGAGCAAGGATTGGTGTTGAGTTGTCAAGGGAGCTACATGATCCACAAATGTTTCTCTAACATCTTTGTTTTGCTTGTGTCTCTCTTGGTTCTTCTTGATTGTTGTTTGTGTGGTATGTTTGTGTGTCTTGTCGTCTGTGCTCTGCTGAATGTGTTGGTCAATAACAGGCCCGAAGGAAAGGTGCTGGAGACGGTGGGAGTATTTGAGGCACCAAAGCAACACGGAAAATACGAAACTGGACAGGTGAGATTGTCATCACAAGCAAGCTTTCTGATTTTGCTTTCTAATATTTGAATCACTGAGTAGTTTGATGTGGTTGTAGATAGAATCGTTGCAGTGTTTTTGCTTATTTCATTCTCTATTGTTGTCAGCTAAAAAAAAAGAGCCTTTCTTTGTGTGTGTGTGTGTCTGTGTTTAAATGAGAGAAAGATGCATCTTTGTGTGTCTGTGCACATGAAAATGATATAAATGTTCTGCCTTTCAGCTGTTTCTGCACAGCGTGTTTGGCTACAGGGGGATAGTGCTCTTTCCCTGGCATGCCCGCCTGTATGACCGCGATGTCTCACCACAGGCCGCTGAAAGGTGACAACTGTCCTGCTCCCTCGGAAAGACTACCTTTTACCCACATCCTATGTACAACATGGGACTATATGCACACAGACATGTATCTATACCTTTATTATATATCTATTTATTACACATATATAAATAAAAGGAATTGTATAGCATGTTTAAGGGAATGTTGCGGTCTTTACAGTAGCAGTTCAATCCGGTTTTGTTGTCTCTGTTTTCTCTAGTAAGTCTGAGCCCCCTGGAGCTCATGGGGCTAAAGAAGTGAAGGGGAAAACCCACACATACTACCAAGTGTTGATAGACACTAGAGACTGTCCTCATATAGTAAGTTATCCTACCCTGTTCCACAGGCATGCAGGCAAACATATACATATGAGCATACACACAAACATCTCCATCTTTACAGGTTTGCTAATCTTGTCACATCGTGTGTTCAATTTGCAGTCTCAGAGATCACAGACGGAGGCAGTTACGTTTCTTGCCAATCATGATGATAGCCGGGCACTTTATGCTATTCCAGGTACGTCGCTTTCTAAAGGTGTATTTTGATTTATTCTTTATGACTGTACTATTTACTATGTGGGTGTGTGACTGTATGGTAAACTGTGTAAAATGCAATTTATTTGATTTAATATCATTTGTTTTGGAATAAATGTAATTAGTTGTTTCAACAATATGAATTCTTAAATGTAATATTTTTGCTGTGAACTGACTAACATCTTAACAGTATTTTGTAGCGTTTTGAAAATCCTTTTTTTACTGTTATGATCTGCCAACATTCTTTTGTTTTCTGTGTGTCCTTTTGTCACAGGTCTAGATTATGTCAGTCATGAAGATATTCTTCCTTATAACTCAACCGATCAGGTCCCCATTCAACATGAGCTGTTTGAGCGATTCCTCATGTTCAACTCCTCTAAAGGTAGGCAAGATATGACTGAAATCAGCGAAAACAAAGGTGAATTTTATATTTGTGTATTTTACCTAAAATGTTTCACATTTCACTTTTTGTATTCGGAGAGCATAAATATAAGTACTGCTGAACAGTGGTGTTTTTTGTATGCTGCCAGTGGAGCAAGTATGTCATATTACTAACTGCGTGGCATTAAACAAACAGTGTGCAGTTTGTAATTGGTATTCTTTGTGTCCTGTCTGGCAGTGCCCCCCTTCGTTCCCAGAGACACGTTGAAGGCGTGGCAGGAGAAGAACCACCCCTGGCTGGAGCTGTCTGACGTGCACCGCGAGACCACGGAGAACATCCGTGTCACCGTCATCCCTTTCTACATGGGCATGAGGGTAGGTCAGCTCGTCTGCCAGGCACGAGCAGATAACCGCACACTATGTCACTATGTGTTGACGTGTTTTCAAAGTCACGTAATGATGATTGTGAATAGAGACTAAATTGATCATCATGTTTGGTTATGTTGTCAGGTGCAGTGAGAAGCAATCCGAATTATTTACTGTTCATCAGAAAATACTCTTTTTACAAAACAACATTATGCCGAAACATAAATACAATATAATATTGTACTTTAAACAACATTAGGAAAAAGAGAAAGAAAATTATCAAATGTAAGCTTTTTTTTCCCCCCTGTCCACAAGCCATTGTGTTTATCCAGTGGTTTGATATCGTATTCCACTTGACATTCCACTTCACATATCGGTCAGAATACTGTAATCCTCCCATTCAGATTAGTATTTATGAGGAAGCAATGAAGAATGACGTAGTTGATATTGGCTTATTCATTTTGTCTGATATCTTTAGTGTGCTATGTTTAGCCATGTGTCTGCAGTTTAGATATGAAAAACAACATGGCAATTCATGACATGTTTTATTCATTTCAGGAAGCACAGACATCTCATGTTTACTGGGTAAGTCTGATTTGGCCTCCTTTCTGTCCCACGTGTTGTACTGTATACCTTTCTCTCTCAACTTGTAGGCCACAAGTAAAATTTGAAAATTTAGTAACAAATTAGTATGTGCAATGTCATAGCTAATTTTGTTATTGCAAGAGACTTCAGTTGACTTCTGAACTCCAACTGAATTGTTAGTTCATCTCCCTGTGCCTAAATGGTGTGTGTGTGTGTGTGTGTGTGTGTGTGTGTGTGTGTGTGTGTGTGTGTGTGTGTGTGTGTGTGTGTGTGTGTGTGTGTGTGGGCTGTTGCAGTGGCGTTACTGCATCCGCCTGGAGAACCTGGGCAGCGAGGTGGTGCAGCTCAGAGAACGCCACTGGAGGATCTTCAGCCTGTCGGGCACCCTGGAGACCGTCAGAGGGAGAGGGGTCGTAGGGAGAGTAAGAGGCCTTCCTCCGTCTAGGCTAAAGCTGAATCCATACAAATGGCTACTTAAATTGACTTAAAATCTAATATTCAGATATATATTTAATATACTGATTTATAATATAATAATATATTATAATTATATAATAATTTCCCCTTACATTTCTACCATAGTTTTGTGTGGTTGATGTCTTTGCAGTGACTCCAGTGTTGCTGGCTCTAAAAACCCTGTTAATGAGTGAAACATGAAGTGTGTTCTGTCTAATAATGCCATGTTGTACTGTTTCCTGTCTAGTAATAGGAGTAATGCCATGTTGTACTGTTTCCTGTCTAGTAATAGGAGTAATGCCATGTTGTACTGTTTCCTGTCTAGTAATAGGAGTAATGCCATGTTGAAGTGTGTTCTGTCTAGTAATAGTAGTAATGCCATGTTGAAGTGTGTTCTGTATAGTAATGCCATGTTGTTGTTGCAGGAGCCTGTGTTATCCAAAGAGCAGCCAGCCTTTCAGTACAGCAGTCATGTATCTCTTCAGGCACCCAGTGGACATATGTGGTGAGTTCTATGTCCGGTGGAACAGATTTATTTCTGTTTAGTAGGGGTGGGAAAAAAAATCGATTCTTCGGTTTCTCTCGATTCTTTCTAGAACGATTCTGTCTCGATTCAGAAAAGTTCATAATCGATTTCTTTTTCCTTTTTTTTTTTTACATCCATTTTGTGTTGAAATGCAAGCTGCATCGATTATTGCATTGTTCATAGAAAGTCATAATTGTGACAAGGAAAAGCTTTTTCTTCAATAAAAAAATAGAAAAGGTAATTCATCTGTTGATTTTCAAACACAAAGTAGGAAGTGATTTGCCACCTCTGAGTAGCAAACTCAGATTTGAGACTCTGAGTAGCAAACTCAAATGTTTTAAAAATCGAGATGCATCGATAATCGTTTTATCGGTTTAGAATTGATAATCGATAATCGGTTTAGAATCGATAATCGGTTTAGAATCGAATTGTTGACCTCTGAATCGGAATCGAATCGAATCGTGAGGTGCCAAGAGATTCCCACCCCTAGTGTTTAGTGTGTCGTAGAACATCTAGAACAGGGGTGCCCAATGCGTCCAGTCGATCGCAAAGCTTATGGTGGTAGACCGTGTCATTTAAAAAAAAAAAAAGGTTACCTTTCTTATAGAACAGATATAGCCTTTTCGTGTATTAAACAAAATAAAAAGCCTTATGTTATTTAGCTGTGAATAATGAAGGAAGCAATAAATCCGATTATTATCCAAACCCTTGAGAGCGGTTGCCATGGAGATTTAACGTTACTTTCTGTTTGAAGATAAGGTAGCAGCGAGTGTTGAAGAATGGATGACTTGAAATTGGATGACTTTAAATTAATATATGAAATTGAACAACATCAACAACTTTACGGATAAAATACATAAACAAGGATAGCAAAACAGATTGATACGCATAGAATGAGAACGGCAGAAACGCAGGCAGGACGTCAGATGACGAGACAGATCATAGTGACACAGGCTGTTTTTTTCCCCTCATGTGAAGGCTGAGACATTCATAACATTTTATTCAGTCTTACTGATGGTCCTTCTGTAATGCCAACAGGTGCACTGTGTTGTGGATACGTTTTGTAGTCCTGGTAATCTTTTGTTTAGCATATTGGCAAGGTTATTTATTTTTGTTCTTGATGAATGAATGTTTGTTTATTAATCAGTTATTTTTCAACAAATAACTCAATTATGATTACAAAGAGGAAAATTCACAACAAACACCTAAAAACACAGCAACTTTCATCTGAACCTTTTGGAAAAGCTCCCGCGAAATCAAGAATTTTAGGCCGCAACTATCTCAAATAATGTCACCAATATCACCATGATTCCTTTAAGTGTCTGTGTCGGTGCCCCCCCCCCCCTCTTTTTAGCCATGCATAGTTGGTCATTTTAAAAGTAGATCACAAGCCAAAAAAGTGTGGGCACCCCTGATCTAGAAGCTGGGCAGCTCAGGCTACCTGAACTTAGTTCAAAATGTACTCAAACATATACATGTATACATTTATTTAAATCAAACTAAATAACTGGTAATCAGAACATAACATAACAAAAAAAAAACATTCACTGGTTTCAGGTTGAATCACTTTCGAATCATTTTAAATGTATACATTTTTTTTACAATTACTACTTTTACAAGGAATCTAACTTTCATAAAAAATGTAATTTGAATGTTACTTGTGTCTTATGGTTTTGAGAAGTGTCATTCCCTGTGTGACAGTTACTCAATAAGTTGTTTTTTCCTCAATCCATGAAAGATTACTGAAATCACATACCAGCCTTAACCGGTCAAATACCCGGTCAGATTCACCAGATTCACCTCCCATTGTACATACTGTACAACGTCTTCCAGAATAAGTTTAGTATGAGCAAGGCACCCTGAATGAAGGGGACCGCCAACATTTTTCCTGGCACACCTTTCCTGGTTGGGTAGAACTGAGTTTCTGAGGAGATTTTTTAAAAAGATGATCGGGACTCGTATATGCTTTACAGTTGGTATTTTTCATGGGTAAAGGATGTTATGTCTTAACTTGGAGACTGGTTGTGTGTTAATTGTACCAAACGGTGGTTTGAATAATGCATTGGAGCGACGTTCCTGTGTGTGTGTGTGTGTGTGTGTGTAGTTTTGACCTGTGTAAGAGAGTACAGTAGGCCATGGCAGTATACAGTGACAGGCGGTTGGCCAGCTGCTGAGTATCTGACGGCGCGTCTTCTGTGTGTCGCCCCTGCAGGGGCTCCTACCGGCTTGAGAGGCCCAATGGCACCTTCTTCGACGTGCGCATCCCACCCTTCTCGCTCGAAAGCAAGAAAGACGATACTCCCAACGGCTTCCTGCCTGGGCCCTTCACCTCACTGGCCTAGGGGCCGACCTGAGCAGCCCTGTACCTCCACCCCCCCACCCCCAGTCACCAGATCCAACTCCCCATACACCCTCCAGCCACTCCTCAGTCTTCCCTCAGTCCTGGTCTTATTTTGAACTCCCTGTGTTCCTACTGCCATACCTGCTCTTTAAAAACCAATCTGACCTATTGGGCTTCCGAAGGTTTATAAGCTAGATTCTGAGCCATAAAGATACGTGTAGTTTGAGACGGGCGAGGTTGAAGATGCACTTACGAAGTCATGTTTGAGACATGCATGTCTCAGTTGATAGGAAAGCTATTTAAGAAATAAAACTGTTGTAAACATACTTGAGCACCTATCCACAGTATTATATGATTATGTATATTAGGCAGTTCATAATATGTATCATCATAATACATCATGTGGTGGAGTCTTTCATGTATTTTGGTGTAACAGGATTTCTGTTCATGCAGTCAAAGAATTTCTCTATAATTATTCGATGTAATTACAAAGTAATCTAGAAATCATTTTCACTCCTAGTTGGTCATCTGCTCTCTCTTTAGTTCACCAACTAGGACTTTTTACCAGTTGCTTATGAATTTAACCTTTCACTGAGATGATGTGGAAGCTAACCAAAATGATTCATAATGGAGACTGTAATCAGACATCATGACTGTGATGTCCTCTACCTTTTCACCCCATATTGAGCCACAGGACACAGCCTCTCATCCACACATATCCATATCTGAATGTAAGGGACTTTGTGTTGCAAGTGTGTTTGATTTTTACTGTGAAGTGTATGTGTGGATGGCGAAGCTCCTTCAGGAAGAGACTACCTGGTGATCCGATGGACATTGCATAGGAAAAGTGCTGGTTGGAGGCCATTTTGTTGGAATAAGCACAGACGAAGCTGTGCAAATATCTGGTGCCATTGTCAGAATCCGATGCATTTCAGTGCAGGTTTATAATATCTTTGTTGGAGATGTTTTAAGTTATAAGATGATTCCCCCTCTTAAAGCCTTTGATCCTGGTCTTGGGAAGTGTTGCCACATAGAGTTGAAGCTGCTACAAGAATTACTCCAGATGAGGATTTTCATGAAGACGCTAGGCAAAGATGTAAATGTACTGAATCCAGCTTGAACACTTTCTGGACGTGAAAGCTAAACAGATGCTGCTCACCTGTACTGTTTTTGCTCACTGGGATATCACACAATCAGTTGTTTAATAGTTTTAACATCCCTGTCATCTTTGCTTTCTGTAGCACTTTTGTCAGCCTATTGAGGAAATATGCCACCGGATGACCTCTCCTCAAGGTCCTCCGTGTACATTTTGTAATTTAAGTGTGTTATGATATTTATGGTAAAATATAAATAATATGAGTGATCTAGGAAGAGTGACAACCCCTAACGATGTGTTGCTGCTGCCGTGGATTGGGGCTTAAACTTATCCTTGATTTTGATTTTATTTCTTTGATTTTTTTTTTTCTTTTTGTTTGTTTGATTATTGTATGAGATAGGGAAATTCAAGTGATGCTGAATGTGTCTGGCAGCAATCTCTGTAAGGCTCTTAAACTTTGAGAATAATGAAATAAATTGAATAGACGTTCATGTACTTGAGCTACGTTGTCATTTTCTCCAAGAGCACTTGATAAAAGTTCCTTCTTCAGTTTGCACAAGAAAACACAGTATACACTGACCGTTTGTTGAATACCCTCAAGTTAAAAGAAGCACTGGAAGAGCACACCCATTTCATGTCCATTAAGAGTAAATGTCAGGTTCACAAGAGCAGGTCAGAGTCAGGTTATATTGTTACCCTCCTCCACACTGCCATTGTCAGTCCTTGACCCGTGCCACGCCTGCAGGTGCAGCAGTTTCTGAAATGTCTTTGAAAGGCAAAGCTGGTTTTGTGGATGGCGTTTCTCTCCATCTTTCCGTCTTGACCTTGAATGCATCTGTGGGGATGATCACTGACCACTGTGTCCACCTTTCATAGGGGCACGTTTTCCTTCCAGAGGGCCAACGGGGAGATGTTTGACGTAGCCATCCCCTCCTTCTCCCTGGACAGCCACGGGCACGGCGACAACCCCTACGCCTTCCTCTTCTGAAGTTTCACCCCTTCAGTCTTCTTTTATTTTTTCTGTTATGCACACCCACGTGCTCAGTCTGCTCATGAGCAAGTAAGCTGTGTCCTTCTCACCAGACTTGGCGAGAGTGTGCGAAATGTCTTTTAAGACTTCTAAGATTTTTAAAATCTTGTTGAGACCACACAATGGTTCAAGCTTGGTTTGATCAAGTGAAACGTGTTTAACTGCCTTTGGCCAAGCTGTGTTTCAGACATTTTATGTTGTCTTTGTGCATTTTGTGTAAACGAAGGCTAAATTCTAATCCTAGTCCCTCGTGCACTTTTATCATGTTATGTCTTACAGACTCGTTTTAGAGATTTTTACTCCGTTTGAATGATGGATTTCATTCTCTCCTCTCAATGTATTACCTCAGTCTCACCCTGACCCATACCAGGTGCTGGACAATATAAAAAAAACAGGTCAATTTAGCAGATTTATAAAAACCATCTGGGACTAATGGTGCAGACCATCACTGGCAGTACAACACGCCTCCATGTGGACCTTTTCACCATAAGCCATTTCTACTACCTCAAATACAAAGCTGTGACAACAGCCGCAACTTGTTCTTATATACACACACCAATTCCTTTCTGGGCACATTTACTTTATTGTGCAATTATCTGGAGGTGTAACACACAATGCAATGCATGTTTGATTGAATCTTTCACTGACATTTAAAAAAAAATGCCATGCAATTTTGTACACTAGAGGGCAGTGTTATCTTATCATGTAATAGATAGTGATTGGCGTTTATTCCACTGAAGGCTACAGTTTTTTAAAGTTAGACCTACATTATGGCATATCATGTCAGAGTAAATCAAATGGATATTTGCAGCAAATGTCAGCTTGTGCTGCATTACTTTAGTGGCATAAGAATATAAGAGGCAGAGAAGACCCAGAGCCTTATGTCTGATACAGAAGGGAAAGACTAATAACATTTTACCATAACAGGACTGAGGATTTGAAAGGCAGTCTAAACAAATTCAAAGCCCTGAAGTGTCCTTGCAATGCACTGTATACCTGTGAAGCATGGTGTATTATTGGAAAATCTAAATATGGAAAAGAGAAGTAACCCCTGCTTCAGATTTAGGTCTCAACTTGAGATGCATTTTCAAAGGGACAGTTCTGTCTCAGCGAGAAAGGGGGACATCTCAGTATGTTATTTGCTAAAGAGTGAAGTGAAATCATGTTTGAATGTGAAAAGAGTGTTGGAGTGAATTAAGGTACAATCTTGTAAAAACAGAAAAAGAAACATTGTAACATTGTTACTATTAACTGCCACAAGTCTCCTCTCAACAATAAATTTGGATTTTCTCATAGCATAAGTGTCAAGTTTTGTTGTTACTCTATTTTATGTAATAATTGGGAAAAAAATATGTGTTTTGGGAATACATGTGTTTTAGGAATACATGTGTTTTAGGAATACATATTTGCATTAAACGCATACATAATGCATAATGCAGAGGACAAAATGCAGACGTACAGCTGACAAGTTAAATATGTTGCAACCTGCTTTCACGCCACACAATCTCCACTCACATGATGCCTGTAACAACCCAGTGAGGGGACATAGAAAAGTCTTCAGGTGAAGCTGTGTGGTGCCTGTGTAGAGCGGCACAAATAGATTTAGGTCTAATGTCTTGTTCGTTTGCACGAGTCTACCCGTTAAGAAAAATGAAATAGCGAGTGTCCTTCAAACTGTCTCTATACCTCCCCATTGTACCTTTGATTAACTATACCTGTTGAATTTTCCACGTCCATGTCACTGAGATGGGTCTTGTGTGTGGTGAGGGAGCACAATGTTTACAGGGTTGTGCGTATCGTTGTCTGGGCCCTCTCAGAAGAATTGAACCCCTTCATTTGGACACGAAGGCAGTGCCACATCCCCCTCTTGTCAGTCCTCTGTTAAATCCATAACAAAATATATGACAAAGTTCAGGTTATAAATTTGATACACAAACCCATTCATTGTCAGTAGATTGGCTCTATGTGTTTAAGTTAGCTTGTGTCTGTGAGAGAGTATGTACTGCCTGTTTATAATCTGGTTGTTTGTGCAGGGGAACATTCCGCGTCGAGAGGCCTAGTGGGGCCCATGTTGAAGTCCGTGTCCCCCCTTTCTCCTTGGAGAGCAACAAGGATAATAAACAGCCCCCCTGCTGGGTTAAGCTGGTAGAGTAGAAGTGATCATCATCGTTTCAAAACAACAGCAGGATCTCCCAACAAATCCAGTTTCACCAGGATGCACTTTCCCATATCTGTTAAATTCCTCAAGGTCTCAACATTAAAACCTCTCAGTTGGAAATTAAGTTAACTTTCTGTACTAGTTTTTAAGTCCATGTGCACATTCCATTCCACAGATAGGAACAAGGAAAGAATCAGGAAATTCACTGACTTTGGTTTGGTGTTTTTTGATCAGTTGGTCACAGGTATTTAGCCCAGAACAACAATGGCAACTTGCTAGATCAGTGGTTCTTAACCTGGGTTCGATCGAACCCCAGGGGTTCGTTGAGTCACTCTCAGGGGTTCGGCAGGGGTCAAGACACACACAGTATACCCCGGATTCACACTAGCAATGTCGGGCCGTTTTTATATATACCTATGTTTTGAAAAAATCATATTTTATTTTTCCAATTACGAAGGGTTCGGTGAATGCACTGATGAAGCTCGCAGGGTTCAGTACCTCCAATAAGGTTAAGAACCACTGTGCTAGATGATAAACTGACATATTTCAGCCACAAAGTGAAAACATTTTTTTTTTTAATGGTCACCCTAGATGTCAGATGCCATTTATGGTCATGCCAGATCATATGATTGGAAATCATATGTTGATTAAGACACTACCAGGTCATTTGCATTGTGCATCGTACAATGCTTTAACCCTATTCGATACATTTTGGCAGGATGGCACCCATGAGATTACCCCCCTCAAATCCGCCCTTAACACACACTTTTACATGTGTATCGTGTGTCGGCATTACAAAACTGCCCTTGTGATCAGAGATCAAGAAATAATAATAATAATGCACCTCATAGACACAATGCTTGTACAGCACCCAAATTCATGTAAACTTACAGGGCAGCAAAGACATTTTACAGAGTTAAAACATTAGGCTTTGTACTTAGAAAAAGAAAAAATGGGGTGTGGCAAGGTGAGGAACCAAGAGAATTGCAAGTGATGTATATTATAGGATGAGGTGAGACAGTGATGGCTTTGAAAAAAATCGCTGGACACTGAAAGGCTGGAGACATTACCTACTACCATCTTTGAGCATTACAATCTCCCATTCATACAGTATGTTTGCTTCACATAACTGAGGTTTTCTACTCTGTATGTTTCCCTTTTTTGCTTTATGCTTGTAGGAAGGGGGAGGTCGACGTCCTGCATGTTCTGGAACTTTCCCTCCCTGTTCTGTGCATCAAAGAGCCTTTTCACATTCCAGCCATTCTGCACTACTGGTCCCAGTGAGTCACCAGAATGGAATGTTAGAGACATGTACTGTTGCCTCATGTACAGCAGGCTGTGGACTTTCTCATTTTCTAACCTTCAACTGGCCATTGCAAGAATAGTTGCAGTGCAGCAAGGTATTAGTTCAGCTGAGATTGATGATTCAGTATATAATGTTCTTACCTCCATTCCAAGAATACATTGCTGCAGACATTCCATTAACTAAATAAGTTTAGGTTGACATAAACACTGATAACCAAATACATCAGTCTACTATAGGGGAAGCCATTGATTTTAATTAGGAAAACCCTGATGTCATTGAAGATGTCCAAATTTATGACCACACAATTATTTTCAAGTGAGATCAAGAGCACTGCAAGCTGTTGCATGCTTTTAGGGGATGGGCATGGGACAGTATTCTCCTTGATAGGGTAAGTGTTCTCATGAGATTTGAACCTAGCCTGGTGTAAGGGAAATGTCTGCGTATGGGATATGAGCCTAGATTTTGGTAAGGGAATAGGTCAAGAGACTTCTTGTAGGACCCAAGATTAATAACATAACAAAGACTCTGTCCATTCTTCATATGTTGGTGATATCATTAGTAAATGAATAAAGACAAAACCCTGTACCATCAACAAATCAACCAAAAAAGTGAGTCAAGTATATACAGTGGGGAAAATAAGTATTTGAACCCCTGCCGATTTCGCAAGTTTGGCCACTTGCAAAGAAATGTGTGATCTATAATTGTAATAGTATGTGTATTTTAACAGTGAGAAACAGAATATCAACAAAAAAATCCGGAAAACTGCATTTTATAACATTTATGACTTAATTTGCATTTGATGCAGAAAATAAGTATTTGAACCCCTACCAAAACATGACTTAGTACTTGGTGGAATAACCCTTGTTGGCAAGCACAGACGTCAGACTTTTCATGTAGTTGGTCACCAGGTTTACACACATCTCAGGAGGGATTTTGGTCCACTCCTCTTTGCAGATCCTCTCCAAATCCTTAAGGTTGCGTTTTCAATGGGAGGGAATGAGGGAATGAGGTTCAAGCCCAATATTCCACATTACATGGCCCCATCCATAGTCCCCTCGATGCAGTGGAGTCGTCCTGTACCCTTGGCAGAGAAACAGCCCCAAAGCATAATGTTTCCACCTCCATGCTTTACGGTGGGGATGGTGTCATATTCAGCACTCTTCCCCCTCCAAACGCGGCAAGTCGAGTTGATGCCAAAGAGCTTGATTTTGGTCTCATCTGACCACATCCTGTCTCCCAATCCTCCTTAGAATCATTCAAGTGTTCATTGGCAAACTTCAGACGGCCCTGTACATGTGCTTCCTTGAGCAGGGGGACCTTGCGAGTTCTGCAGTACTTCAAACCATTACGGCGTAGTGTGTTGCCAATGGTTTTCTTGGTGACTGGTCCCAGCTGCCTTGACAGGCTCTCCCTGTGTAGTTCTGGGGTTATTCTGCACCTTTCGGATGATCACCGATACCACACGAGGGGATATCTTGCATGGAGCCACAGACCTAGAGCGATGGACAGTTGTTTGGTGTTGCTTCCATTTACGAATAATCGCACCAATAGTTGTCTGCTTCTCACCAAGCTGCTTGCCGATGGTTTTGTAACCCATTCCAGCCTTGTGCAGGTCTACAATCTTATCTCTGACGTCCTTGGTCAACTCTTTGGTCTTGCCCATGGTGGTGAGGTTGAAGGTGTGAAGTATGATTCTTTGGACAGGTTTCTTTTGTACACGTCACCAGTTGAGATCAGGTGTACCTTGTTAGGCCTAATGAGGACTAATCTGTGTGCTTCTTGGGCACATAACTGGTCATTGGGAGCCAGAATTCTTTCTGTTTGCTTGGGGGTTCAAATACTTATTTTCTGCATCAAATACAAATAAAGTCATAAATGTTATAAAATGCAGTTTTCTGGATTTGTTTGTTGATATTCTATTTCTCATTGTTAAAATACACCTACCATCACAATTATAGATCACACATTTTTTTGCAAGTGGCCAAACCTGCGAAATCAGCAGGGGTTCAAATACTTATTTTCCCCACTGTATTTTTTGAGAATGTCAAGAATGTATAATTTCTTATCAAACATTTTCAGTGTTACTTCATAGGCCTACAATGACCCAATCAGTAATTTTATCTTCATGAATTGCCGACCCTCATAGTTGAGTCCATGTCATGGGACTTTATATGAATGTTCAGGTTCAGATACTGCTCCTAAACATAGGACACCAGTACTTCAGTATTAGTCGTGAAGGAGGAGGCCATTCCAGAAAAATGGAAAGAGGGCTTCATTGTTAAGCTTTTGGAGCGTATCAAAACAACAGTGGACAATCGGCTTCAGAACCAAAAGATGATGGAGAACTAAAAGATTTGACAGAATCCACCCATCTAGGAGGCATTGTGGGTACAACAGGTGGCACTGAAGAGGAAAGCAAAGTTAGGATAGACAAAGCCAGAGTGGCCTTCAAACCACTAAAGAAGGTGTGGAATGCTAGGGAGATATCCAGAAGGGTGAAGATGAGGATTTTCAACTCCAACGTGAAAGCAGTTCTCTTCTACGGACCTGAAACCTGGTACAACCATCTCACCAGACAAGAAAATATAGTCCTTCATAAACAGGTGCCTATACAGAATCATCAGAATCTGGTGGCCCAAACACATCAGCAACCAGGAATTTTGGCAGCAGACAAACCAGCTCCCTCTTGTTACGCAGATTCATAAACAGAAGTGGACCTGAATTGGGCATACACGAAGAAAAGACCTAGATAACATCACACGACAGGCCTTTCCATGTAATCCGCAACGCAAAAGGAGACGACGGCTAAGAAATGCATGGGGCAGATGGGTATCGGATGAGATGACCAAGGCTGGATACAACTGATACAAATTGGTTCAGCACGCCCAGAACAGAGTTCAGAGTGTTTTATAATTCACAATGCATTTTTTGTATCGCAGTCAGTGGTATAATAGCTTAAAAAAGTATACAGTATAACAACCTACAAAATTAGTTATTTATATTGTGACCTTTCCAATATGGCTGGGTTTCCTTTCTGCTATCAACTTTCCTGCATCACATCCGGTGGATGAAGTCAATCCTTGTCCCAACGTTCGCCATTCCAGTTGTTTTGTGGGATGTGTTTGCGGCACACCGGATGTGTTACTCAAGAATTGTGCCAGAACTACATGAACACTAAAAGGTGTTCAAAAGTTTTTTAACAAACTTTTTTGTGAAAAATCTCGCAAACTGTGTTCAACAACGTATTCTTGAGGAGTGCGGGTAATGTATTTTCTCCCTGAAGTGCGTCGTCTTGACTTGAGAGTCAAAGTTTTTGCATGAGTTGAATTTGGTCACCAACTGGGAGAGGCTTGGGGAGGCCTTGCGGTTTCGGCGTGGAGTTGTAACCATGGCCGGGAATTTTGACGCCGAAGACCGTAACAGCTGGTACTGGGGAAGGCTTATTCGTCAAGAGACAGTTTCACTTCTGCAGGGACAACGACATGGAGTGTTTCTTGTCAGAGACTCAATTACGAGCCCCGGCGACTATGTACTTTCCGTTTCAGAGAATTCCAAAGTATCTCATTACATAATCAATAGCATCAGCAACAACCGGCAATCTGGATCAAGTAAGTCAAATAGTGTTACATCGGCCTAACATATTTCATTGATGGTTAGGTAGAAAAAGTTAATTTATGCCTAAGCCTGAAACGCCCATTCTACCGTGTTTGCTAACTGAAGGAACCTAGCCTGCTAACTAGCTAGGTGTTCACGCCAGCTGTTTCTGAACAAATTCGCCTTGTGACATTGAAAAGGCTAGCTATTCAGCACCAGCTAACGCAATGTTATCTTACTTTTTCGGTCATCTTTATGTAGCATAAGTAGCCTGACCTGACTCAGGGAGAACCTTAACGTTAGAGTGGCTTCAATGTTAATTATGAAATTGGTTAACGTCAGTATTGGTTGGATAGACCAGAGATAATGTAACGTTTACCCAAATGATCAATAACCATTAATGTTGCAGCTGCGGTGGTCAAATGTAAGACTAAAAGCTGTTTAGATTCTCAACTTTTTGTTGGTTCAAGATTACTTGGCTAGCTTGGACAGGCTATGAAATGTAACAAGCCATTGTTGACTGTCAAGCTTGATATCTGGTTCACTAACATGTCGTAACGTAAATCATGAACTTACAAGTTAATGTTGGCACATAGCTGCAGATGTTTTATTACCTATACCCTTAATTTGGATCATCTATACCATTTTAGCCAATCCTAGCTAGATAACGTTACCTAACCTAGTGAGCCAGTTTTAAGCATGTTTACCTTGAAGAAGTTTAGCGGCAAGGTTCAATGTTGTCTGTTTTACAAAAATGAATATTTGGGTAACTTCTACATCATCTGTCGGCAGACAACGTTAATATTATGTTTAGTTAGCACAGGAGTTTAATAGCATACATTAGCCCCCCCCCCCCAACCAGACATGACCACCGGAAGGGGTATGGGTGTCCAGAGGATCACAGCAGCTACAATCCTCCATGACGGGTTGTTCGTATCTGTATGTGCTAATATTACTGTCACTTTGTCATATATCTGTCAGACATGCTATTAATAGCACGAATAGAACACAATGCAGAGGAATAGTTAAACGTTACCAGATCACCTATGTCTCACTCATTCATCCTGTCAGCCCTCTAAACATAAGACACTGAATAACAATTGAACTGGTCATATCGCAGCAAAGGTTGTGTTTGTAGGGTGTGTGTAGCTGAGCTGAGTGTTCTCCTCTATCAGTGAGCCGTTATTTCCGTCGGAAAAGGAGTTCTGTTTGCACGCTGTGAATAAATGACCTGCATGTCACAATGGCAGAATGACTATTCAGTGTGGTGTTTGTGGAATTCCTGTGATCCTGCCTCTGGCTTGTTACTCTTGTAAACTCAAGTAAATGCTTGGATGCTGTGCTCTTCTTGTGCAGTGGTGATGCTTATCAGGGGGTTTACAGCATTCCATATTGTGGATCATATCATAATTACCGGCTCACTTGCCTAGCATTTATTGTACAGAATGGGGCATGTTGTTATGCTGAATGTCTAGTTGAACCATATTCGCCATTATGATTTTCTTTTCTCCACCCATCCAGACCAAGCCCCTCCACGTTATCGTATTGGAGACCAGGAGTTTGATGGTATCCCGGCCCTTTTAGAGTTCTACAAGATTCACTATCTGGACACCACCACTTTGATTGAGCCCACCAGCAAAGCTAAGCATGCCGGGTTTGTGAGCGCCGCCGCTGCTGCCGGCTCGCCTCAGAGGTCAGATGAGGTGGAGTATGTGCGCGCCCTTTTCGACTTCCCTGGCAACGATGAGGAGGACCTGCCTTTCCGGAAGGGGGAGATGCTCAGGGTTATCGAGAAGCCGGAGGAGCAGTGGTGGAGCGCAGCCAATCTGGATGGTCGACAGGGTATGATCCCAGTTCCCTATGTGGAGCGGTACCGTCCTGCCTCACCAACTGGTGCAGGCCAAACCGCGCCCGCAGTGCCCGGAACACCTGGGGCATCCGACGGTTCTGGTGGAGCAGCGCCCACACAGATAGACTACGCTCAGCCTGTGGTGAACACACCTTTGCCCAACCTCCAGAATGGACCAGTATATGCCAGGGTAATACAGAAGAGAGTCCCAAATGCTTATGACAAAACAGCTCTTGCTTTAGAGGTAGGTGGTGAATTTGTATCAAACATACACACTCTTGAGTGTGAGGTCACTAAAAGGTCATCTGGCATAAATGCTAATGTAAGAGGCTATTCTGTAAAAGTAGCTGGATAATATAGAAATGTTCTCTTTTTTTTTTTACATCCATTTAATCACTAACACTCCACATGTCACTGCAGCTTCCTGGAACGTCATGTCTGTGAATCTGTCTGTTTTAGTATGAGACGACAGTTGGGGCAAAACAGAACACTCAAATTATACAAAAGAGTGGGGGCAATATGTCTCCATCTTTCTCTTTCCCAGATTGTGTGTTTGTCATTACTTTCTGTAAGAGTGAGCCTGAAATGATCCCTGGCTATTAAGATTTTAGGCTTAACAAGTTCGATCCATAAGTTTACCTTGCCATAGAGACACCATCCATTTTGCTTCCCCGATATAGCCTCCTCAACCGTCGAACTGTCTTACATTTTATGCAATTCATTATAATGAATCTCTTGGCTAATGTTGCACTCCTAGCTTACTGCTTTGCGGCGTGCTAGATGTTTTTTTCTTTTTACTAATGTTACGAGTAACTAAGACGATCTAATGTGACTAAGTACATTAGTAATCTATTGCCTGTGAGTTCTTAATACTTGGAAGTCATTTTACAGGATACAGTCACCAATATTTAGAACTCATTTCTAATGCACAAACTGGAAGTCAAAATGACCGCATTTTCAACTGCAAATTTCTCGCAGCCAATTCAGTCATTTCTGGCCGCAAGTGTCACAGTAAACCCTCGTGTACGAGCCTCCTTGGTAATATTTTTTGGGCTTTTTAAAATCAGGGTGTCCCATTTATTTCCATGATGGTGACATCACTGCATGCCTAAGGACTGTTAAGCATTTTTACCTGAACACAAATTCTATATTTGATCATGATGAAGTACAATGAAAGATGTAGGCCTACATGAAAATGTTACATCATTTGTAGTCATTTGTTTTCACTCTTTGCTGGTGTAATGCACCATGCTGGTTTGCATAGTTAAAACCACAAAAACTGACATAGCGAAAGTCCCTCTCCTCAGTTGTTGCCTGTGTAGTTTCCACGTGCTTATTTAACCTTGATGTGTGTTGTCTGTTTTGCAGATGGGGGACACGGTGAAAGTCACCAAGATCAATGTGAACGGCCAATGGGAGGGCGAGTGCAAGGGCAAGAAAGGCCATTTTCCCTTCACCCATGTCCGCCTTCTAGACCAGCAGCACCCAGAGGATGAGAGCTGAGAGGTCACCACGCTTTCAGACGCGCACATGCCTTCCCATACACTCACTTCCTGTAGGACCCTACTCTACTGTATGAATGTCTGACCCACATCCTCCCCATCCCTGCCCCATCCCCTCTCCTCCCTGGCCCAGTTGTGGGTATAGATGGCATGGAGACACACCCTCCGACTCCTCTCACCAGCCCCCCCCCCCCCCCCCCATCACAACATGTGCTCACACACATACTAAAATTGTAATAGTGTAATAGCTAACATGACCCCCCCCCCTCCCCCTTTTGCCAACATCCCACTTTTGATGAAGATATTATACAGCATACATGCACATTTTTTTTAAGTAATTTGCTAATTTGCTGTAGAATCAGCGAAGGCAGGGGAGAAGGGACCATGGCGTATTTACTTGCTTTCAGGTGGAGAGAGACCGCAATACCTTTCACTGCACAATAAGATTCTATGGTCTAAGGTCCAAACACTACAGTCTGCCTGATGTTCAATGTTTTTTTGTACTGAAAAGATGGAAAATATTATGAGATTACGATATATATATATATATATATGTATAGTACATAGCATTACTTTCTAAACAGTATGTTAACGTTTTCATTAGTTATGTGTTATCATGGTTTTGCCTCCATTTATTATGACCAAATGCCAATTGTATGATTAGTTCGGGAACGGATATATCAGAGAACCTGTGTGAGAATACTGTTCGTAATGACAGGTCCCCTTGAAAGCAAAGCTATTCTGGATCACTGAGGACCGTCAGTTAATCATGATCTGTTGTCAACACTGACAGCAAGTGGCATGTGGCCAAACCATGACTAAAGAACATTGTTTTTTTACTTCCCTTCTTCGTTAGTACATATACGTTTTTATATCTCTTTCTCTCTCTCATCCCCATTCCCTTTTCATCACTTTAATGCCTTTGTTTTTTAGGTTTCCATATTTCTCCTGTGCCAGACACAGACGCCTCCGTCTGTGTTTGTCATAGAGCTAGTTGTGCAAACCGTCTGTGATGTTCATGTACATTGAGTGACATGTTGCGTCTCTACTTCCCCAGTAATGCAAACACTTCATTCTTATGAGAGTATTATTTTTATTATTATTTTTGTTTGTTTGTTTGTTTGTTTGTTTGGACACTCTTGGGGTAAACTTTCTCCCCCTGAAGGCTTGTTTGCCCTCAGTGCTGCTGAGTCAGTGTCAGGTCCAGTGTGTTCTGAGGGGTTTTGTGTGACATGCGAGACAGACACTAACAGCTGGTGTCCCTGGACTGTCCCTCAGGTCGGCTCTCTCCACAGAGGAGTCTGCTAGAGATTAAAGGTGACAAACCAGAGTCTGACGACAAATTATGCAATACTTACTAGAAGAGGCCCGGTGCTATGTAACAAATAAGGCGTGTTGAAACATTTGAGTCATATATATATATGTGTGTGTGTGTGTGTGTGTGTGTGTGTGTGTGTGTGTGTGTGTGTGTGTGTGTGTGTGTGTGTGTGTGTGTGTGTGTGTGTGTGTGTGTGTGTGTGTGTGTGTGTGTGTGTGTGTGTGTGTGTGTGTGTGTGTGTGTGTGTGTGTCTGTATCTAACACTCAAATGAGATCAAGCTTTCCTGTCCAGGGGCGTGTGCCAAGTTCCACTTGCTAATAGCTCCTCTAGTCTGGTTGTATTTTTTTCAAGGTAAAAAAGGTTTTTCTTCATTGGGAAAAGGGATACCTGGTTTTAAATCACATTATGGGCAAACAGAGTTGAGTTTGAATTGGGCAAAAGAGGTATTTTGGTTTTGTCCCCTACCTCATTTCTTAGTTGTGAATATTGTGGATATGGAACTCACTCGTACTCGTGATTGGTAATCTCAATAGGTGAATTCATAGTTTACTCACTCTCTCAGCCACAGTCTTTGCCCTTTTTAACATGCTCTACTAAATGTAATATAAAAGAACAAAGTGTCAGACATGATCATACCCCCCTCCCCCTTCCCGTGAAGTTAATGTGTAAGGCCCCTTGAGAATTCAGTCATTAAATTCATATTGGTTGACACTAACATAGCCTGGTTAGTCTGTATACCAGAATATAATCTGTGATAATGTTACTCAACACAGTGATAAATAGCTCTTTTCAGTTGAGCAGCTTGAAGCATTGTGCATGACTATCTTCTTTACAACCTAATGTAAATAGTGATACATTTATCTCCTTCATCAAAGCAATAGTAGATTATGAATTTATTTGGAGAAATGTTGAATCTCATTTACTGATTATATAGATTTGTTATTAATGAGTGTCGATCATTCTGAATTATTACTGAGTGGGGAGAGAAACATCTATAATTGATCAATAGTGACAATTTCTTGTTCAGACATCCTACTAATAGCTTAGGAAATGTCATTGAACGATATTCCATGTCGGAACAGGACAGATTTCCAGAAATATAGTTGATATAGTACTATCACAATGTAGATTTATTTTCAAAAGTGAATTAATACAAAACTCAGTTCCCTCATCAACACCCTCGTATTTGACTGGTTTCATATGTGTGTTTCTGAGTAATCTGGTCATGTGTGACCCACATCTCCCTGCCTCCACAACATGTTTGCCTCTGTGTAATGTTTCTGTCAGCCACTTTCCCAAATGAATCAGTGGCTGAAGAAGAGACTGCCTGACAGCACAGCGAAAGAAAGGGCTTCTCTGAGGCCCTCTGTTTCCTCTAAGGACACTACATTTCTGTTAAAGGACAGACAGAAAAGGAACACTATGAATAAGATGGGACCCATGGAATCATGGACATACTCTTCTCGTTCCCTTTTGTTTGTTTTTAAATGACTGTGTTGATAGGGAAACACAATGGTCACTGTGCTTCCAGTTTGCTATTTATCCTTGGTTGTTGTATCCCATAGTTTTCAGAGAATCACTTTTCTGGGGGGGGGGTATTCCAAGTATGTGGTCTAGCCCCATGGCTTCATTCTCCTAGCAAAACAAAGCCATGAGGCTCTTCTGTTAGGAGGTTTACCACCTACTCTGAGTTAACTTACCCAGCTTTATCACTAAACCATGTATCTGGAACTCCCTTATAATACTTCCTTAAAACCAAGAGAAGTGTTGGAATTGTCCAGTGGTTTGGTTGTATGCTCCACAGGTGTATGGTCAATTGGAAATAACAAACCAATAACAGTTTATTGTAACTTTCATTCCATATTGTTTTTTTTTGTTTTTGTTTTTTATTGTGTGCGTGTGTGATGATCTTGACATCTCATGTTGACACCAGGTTATACCATTTTTGCCTTTTCGATGGACACCCAGTTTTATCCTGTATTGTTAGAGTTCAAGTCAAAAGATATTGCACCTTACCTCTTAACCCTGTTCAGTACTTATGAAATTCATTATTGATTTTAAAAATCAACCCCATCCTATAAGGCTTTGTAAAGTTTTTGTAATATGCCCCTTTATAAAATATTTCGTGAGACTATGTCCTATGATACCATATGGTCTATGTCCATATTCACGCTTTATTTTCAGAGGCATGTAAAGTTTTAACATACTCAGTCAATAAAAGCATAACATCATAATTAATGGTTTCCTTAGTTATTTCGCTTTTTCCTAGTTGAAGTAGTTTTGAGTCTACAATGAATATGGATACCGCCATTTAGGCCTACTTAAACCATATGGAATTGGTAGCCTTAATTTATATTATTTATATAATTTCGGATATATCATTCAGTCAATAATAGAATATGAATATATTATTAAAATACACCAGTTTCGAACCACTCAAAACGATTTTTGTGTTTCAATGCAATCTATGCAATACAGAGCTAGGCAAATGTCTATATGTGGGGTGTTTTCACAGTGCCTCAAGGAGCTAGAGTGGTGGGTTCCGCACCTTTGAGAGTGCACTGTAACAGGAGGAGGGGGCCGTGCTTGTGTGTGGCGTGGATAGAGTACATTTCCCGGATGGAGTTCCGACGCCATCTTTAGAGCAAAGCTACCGGTAGAGTGGGAACTCCGTGCTGCTGTTGCTCCGTCAGGAATCCTCGGTCGAGATTCTCTCCCGTCTCTGAGCCTCTTTACCTCCGCCCGCTGAAGATCGTCAACCTTAGGCCTGTACAACATGGCAGACCGAGAGCACCTAGTATATCAGGCAAAACTTGCCGAACAAGCGGAGAGATACGACGGTAAGTAACGTTAGAATGATTAGCTTTATGAGAAATACGGTTACTGCAGGACATGTTCCTCACCCTCCCTCTTGTGGGGGGCTAGGGGGAGAGGGCGAAAACGGGGGAGCGGGCGAGACGTTTTGTAAAAAAAAAAACCATGCAGAATAGCTAGCAGTAGAATGTATGTTAATTTTAGCTAACGTTAACGACACTTAAATGTGAGAACCTCCTGACAATTTCAGTTGTATTATGATCAGCTCGTTGGTAACTTAAGAGGGTGACCGACTCATCGATAAAGGCACGGTTGCTTGCTAGCGTGCTGATGAGTGGTCCGCAAGCTAGTTAGTGTAGCATGATAGCTTTGTGTTAGCAGTAAGTAGCATTGGGAGGTGTCACAGGGAAAGTATCGTTAACGTTATGGAAAACATTTGCTTTCGGCGTTGTTCTTTAAAAGCCGCACAGCAAACATTGAAAGATCAGTATTTTGCAGAAATGGCAACTTGCTGGTTTAACTGTATAACAATACGTTAACGTAAGCTAGGCAATATGGTGAGAATGAGTGGCAGGTATGAACTGTTGGTGTTAAATCATATCGCCCTAAATGCCCCCATGCTACGTTTACGTTAATGGCTAACATGAATCGTTGAAGTCAGTTAAGCACTTGGCTTATTTAGAAGCTGCATATGGCCCGCAATAAGTAGAGCATGCAGGCTTCATGGCTAACCATTAAGTTCTGTCAGATTTGCGGCCAACAGCATGCTATCCGGATAGCCTGTGTGATATGGAGGGGTGGGTTTCATGTGGACTCGTGTATCACACGTTTCTCGAGTAGCTCGCTAAGCTAAATTCAACGATTGCTTTAATGCAACTGATTGACACATGGTATTACAATTATATCTCATTACGAATTGTCATCGTTGTAAATTCGCTTGTGTGTTTGCACTATTTACCGTTAACGGAACAGATGCCAGTATAAAGCAAAAACCACCTTGGTCATCCTGCTAGGAAGCCCTAGCCTGAAATCTAATAGTCAGATTGCATAGGGAAGCAAAGATTAGCAAACCAGCTGAAAAGGTAGCAAAGGTCAGTTAGTTTTGTGTGAAGCGAGAATCTGACATGCGTTGTTTAACTACTTAATCCATCAAAGTCATCGTAAAGTTATGACACATGTCATTTAGAACACTTGGTACTCTATCTTGTTAGCGTGGCTGAGAACAGCTAATTGACGTTAGCATATGTCCTATTGGCTATCCTTAACGTTACCCTTCTGAAATTGGTTTTTACAGTGGACATGTGCAATTGAACTAATCTAATTTGATGGCGTATTTTGAAATTACTATCAGTTATCAACATCTGTTCGACAGTTAGTTATCAGTTAACATTGATACAATTTGGCTCGCAAACAATCTATTGGAAGACCCTAGCGTTGGCCATTCTAACCAGGTATTATACGTCTGGTGGGACAGTTTAGAAAGCAACATAACGTTTGCTTTCGTAAGATTGCTGATTAGTAGCAAGATACAATGATAATTCAGTGTCACACACGGACCTGGTAATTATTTAGCACTGTGTGTGATGAGCAAGACTTATGTCTTGTGTTGTAAATGTGCTGACAATAACTTCAATATTAGTTAGCTGGCTAAATACAGTATTAACCAGCCAGTCTTGTTCACCAGTTATAGAATACATGGAGGTACCTGTGATCGGTTGTCTTGAAGGGTGTAGAATTGAAAATATAGACAGCACTTGTTTGTAAAAGGTCCACGTATTTACAATTAAATAAGAATAACAATTACAATCTCATCATTGCGGTGACTTGGAATCTACACAGAATTAAATTAACCGCATCTTTTTTCTTCTTTTTTTTTTTTTAACTGCGCAAAATAAGTGCTTATCATTAATGGGTTGACTGACAAAAGTAAAAACAGTCCCTCCCCTTTAGTCATTGAGCCGGCCCACAGAAGTGCTCATTCATTAAATAGAGGCCGATGGGCGGGATGATCGACATGCTCTTTCAGTGGTGTTAAAAAAAAAAAAACCTGTTTGATTGATGATTGGGGAACATTGGAGGTCTTGTGCTTTCTTCATGGAATACCCAAGAAAGAGGAGTGTTCCATCTTTGAAAGTTCAGGTGTCACTTAAACTGACATATGCATTGCTGTACAATTATCATTGTTTATATGCCACCATTACACCAGTACAAGATGTGTAATGTAAAATCATACCTTTCATCAGCTTCATTTAAAGGCATCTTCCGTGATTCTGACAAAATGTTGTTGATATTTAAGCTCAACAGCCAATCAAATTGTACCCCTCCATTCTGTGCTCCTGAATCAATGTGTTTGACTGGAATACTGTATGCCTTGGTCCTAGCCACTTTGTTTCCCATTTACAAACACAGGACTGTGTATAAACACCATTTCCCCCCCCCCCACATTTTTTTCAACACATAGAGTACCATCCACTTTTTTCAGTTTCGAGTACATGATGAATATGGATATCTACCAATACCAGAGCTCCTTTTCCCCTTGAATATTATTATTGTTATTGTTATTGGTATTTTGTGTAAGGCTTACAGGAAAAGCTCTAAACAAAAAACAAAAAAGTAGCCTATTGGCTGCAGTAGAGGCCAACGCACCCTAGTTTTTTAGATGAAGATTAGCATAATTACGTAGTTACAATTTTATAATTACAAAGTAACCGTATGAGACGTGGATCTGTGAAATCACACAGATACCTGATCCATTTGATTATGTCAGTATCGATGCCAGTACCGATCCATGGACTGGATGGGTGTATTGCTACAGAGAACGGACAGTGAGGGACAACTCACTTAATTTGACAAAAAGTGTGTTATTTTATTTTCAATAACAAATGCAGCATTTATCTCTCCAAATGTTGATGTGCATTACCTCGATCTAGACAGAAATCGAGATCTATTTTCTCTTTTTGATAGATATATGCGAGGGATGTATTGCTTTTAGATTTCATTACATCTGTGAATTATTTTGTGAACGGTCTGGTCAAGATGGTTTTGGAGTCCTTGTGCTGGGAGTAGAGGCACCATTTTTGAATGGCAGAACATTTGAAATCTTCTGCATGTCAGTGACTATACCCTCTTGTTCTAGGCAATTCTAATTAGTGGTGCTCTTTGTTTCCTGAATACTCCTCAGAGTATTTCATGTAATGGCTTTACAGGGGTCACATGTGTGTTGTCCTCTCCCTAACAGGCAGAGAAAGGTATAGCAGCAGCTTCAGGTCTGTGAGGCAGTTTCACACATTTGTTCCCATCTCCGGGATGGGACACCCATCCTGTGTGTGATGCATGTTCTGAAACGGGCCCCGGCAACAGCCCTCCCACCCTTCCATGACAGGCGTGGTCTCCGGCAGACTTCTTCTAATCTTACGGCACTCACTGGTCTCTCTCCTGCTTGCTCTGGAAGAATGCAAGAAGCAGAGTGCAGCTGGGGTCGAGCCAGATGAGCAAACCAGAGGGAGGCATGCAGCCCCAGTATGTCTGTGTGTGTGTGTGTGTCTGTGTGTGTGTGTGTGTGTGTGTGTTGGAGGAGGAGGAGGAGGAGGAGGAGGAGGGTGGGGGAGTCTCTTACGTAATGTCTTTTTTTTTTTCTTCTTCTCCCCCCCCACAACCCTGTGAGTGGCTGAGTACATATGGATCTGTCGAGTTGCTGGAAGTCAAAAGGAAAAAGCGCTATCAGAATGGGCGGCCTTTGTTTCCCCCTCAGCGATCTTCCCCTTCCTCCCCTCTGTCCCTCCTCCACTCCCCTCTCCCTCCCCAGCCCTCCCCTCTCCACAGACGAGGAAGTGCACTGTTGGACTGTCTGTGGTCTCAGTGGGAGGGCTTCTCTCTGGCCACCCAGCCGACCTGAAAGAATTCCAAACCAGTGTGGTAATGCCAGTGGCACCCCTCACCCCCCCTGTCCCCCCTCAGCCTCACACAACGTACAGTAACGAGCCAGCATACATCAGGCAGCCTGTCTGCTGTTCAGCTCTGGGGCTGGATCACACTAATGAACTGGACTGTTTTTTTTTTTATATATATGTGCCAGCCTTTTATCCTGCTTGTGAAAAGAGTTAAATTTGGTACACAGGTTGTCTTTTATTTTGGTGTGGTATTTTACTTTGTTGGAGCCTCTTCTGGCGTTTAAAGTGAGAGGAATTAAATCCACATAATTATTTTTTGTGTGATGACATTCAGAGATACAGATATATGGCTTGAAATGGTTCCCAATTTTTTTTGTTTTTTTTGTAGATTTTCTAATATTTCTTGTGGCTCAGACAGTTGCAGGCTTACTGGTACAGAAACACCGTGCTCATTGTAACCTAGATATTAACCTATGTTAGTTTCAGGAATCTCATTTTTAAGCAAAAAACCTGCGCATTTCCACCAGGCTCCTGTCAGGAATAACCCCCCCCTGCTTAATGACTTGAGAGCTAGTCACCCCCTAGGGCACTGGGAGGGGGAGAGAAAGAGATACAGAGATGTCCTTCTGACGAGTGGCGTCGAGTTACGGCAGCATGTTTCTAAGAGCTCATAGTATCCCACTATTGGCTGAGCCGTGCTGACTGCATTTTTTTTCTCTACAGGCTCTCACTCCCTGTATAGCACTCTGCTCTCCGCTCCGGGACCGTGTACCTCAGAGGCTGGTTTCAGGTGGTGGCTTGTGCAAGGACTTATGCAGGTCATTAATTCATATAGTGCCAGTTTAGTTTGGTTGGCTGAAATGTGCCGCTGTGCAGAGCCGTTGCCTCGGTTTTAGAGGCTAATGTCTCAGTATCAGTGGGGCATGAGTCATGGATGGTGGCCTCCCTTGTCTTGTTTGAACACGATTCGCGAATACCTCCCTTGGCGCATGCCTCCTCCGAGTGCCTTTGTGTCTGTGTGGGATTTGGTTCTTACCTCAGCTGCACCGGTCCACTGAAGGTGCTTTCCCTTATAGATTGATAATGAACTGGCATGCTCCCAGCCTTTCCATTAAAGAGTGGGTAGGGGGTGGTTAAATGAACTCTACTGCCGCACCTTTAATCACATTAGAGATCCAAATGGATTTGCTGGCTGTAGTAAGCCACCACCCCCCTCCCCCTCCCCCTCCCCCTTCATTGAGATTTCAGAGAAATTAGTTTGATCTGAAAATCGTTTTAAATGCCATCATTTTTGAGGATGACTTATGGGAAGTCTCTGCACGTGGCCTTGTGCAACCGGAGAGGAGCTGCAGCGGCCACCTCGCTGCACGGTTTGGGTGCGTCCATTTCCCAAGGCAAACCTATCGAGTGCTTCAAAGCATTGCTGAACCTTAAATTACATCAATAATAAATCAATGAAATGTAGATGTCCCTTAATTAACAGCAATGCAGATGGATCCCCCCCCCCTGGACTGGCACCTTGTAAATATTGATTAGAGAAATGTGCTGACAAGATGTGACACTTTTTATACACATCTTAATGAAGTGAACGCAGAGAGATGTGAGACGCGACTCTGTCGAGACACGCTACGTAAGTGTAGCAAACCGGTTGAAACGATGCAGTCTAGTACTTAATTCTCACAGACCGTCTTCACAACACTGAAGAAACACAAAACAATTCAAAGTGCAGGAATTCTCCTGACCTTTGCGTTGCCTGGTAGCCAGCTATGTGTTAAAGGTCAAAGGTGAAGGAGGTTAGAAATAGACCTGTGTTGGAAACGGCATTCCGTTTTGGTTACTGGCCCTGAAAATAGGCTCACCAGTGCCTCACCAGTCCCTGCACCACAGAGTCCCATTTGGCACAGACTATTTCATGGCAATAAATTAATAAGGTTACAAGTACGGCATGTTAAGCCTGGCTATCCTGCAGCTTGTGTAACATCAAGTAGCAGGCAACAGAATGCAAGAATCCAGTTATCTCCAGTGAGCTCTTTCCTCCCCCGCCCAAACAGAATGGTGTTTTTACCTTGAAGGCTGGGTGGGTTGGGTGTGTAGTATGATTTACAGAAACTGAGTGTGTTGCAGAGCAGGAGGGGTTAAAGGGGCACATCTAGTTAGCTTAAGGTGTTGTCAGAGCCCTGACGTTTGCAGTCAGATAACAGTGGCAAGAAAAAGGGACTCTTGATTGTTTAAGAAATAATCAATTACTCCACAGTGTTTTCCGGATATCTCTTTGGCATATTTATTTGCTTATGTAGTTATTTATTTATTTTCCAGCTGCTTGAATTTGTCCACTTAACCACCGCTGAATTGGAACATGCAGATAGATAGATAGATAGATAGATAGATAGATATATGGATGGGTGTGTCCTGAAGGATAGGATACATATGCATACATAGTGGGTGGCTGTTTGCCTGAACTGATAGATTCTCCAGGACCCATGGTCACGCTTTTGTAGTATCCCAGCAGTTCCTCACGGACAAAGAAACCAGACCAGGAGTTCTGGTACATTTGAACCATGTGGTGTCATAGAATTTGCCACATTGCCAGCATGGAGAGAGATTTAATTTATTTGTCTTTTCGTCATCTCCAGACATCTCTTGGTGCATGCGTTGGTGGGCAGCTTTGGTGAGCTCACGGTTGCATTGTTTCCCCTTCTGTGTGTTGGTGGTCGGGGAGTGGAGGGGAGTGGAGTGGAGTGGAGTGGAGGGGAGAGGAGTGGGCGCCAGGCTGCTGGCTGGGCGTGGGGCTCTGGTAATCCCCTTCTCTCGGTAAGGAGCTTATTTTCACTGACTCACTTGCGCAGCAGCTGTGAGCAGAGCAGCGTAGTGCAGCGCAGGAGTGCAGAGCTGGGTGGGGTCGCTTTCCTGCCGCCACTCCCATTGTGGATTTACGAGACGCTCCACAGTGTTTTATTCCCCCACCCCTCCTTGCACCCTCCAACATACTCAGGGCTCGTCCACGCTGGTCTCTCTCTATGGCTGATGCTCCATGGAGGTGTCATCAGTGTTCGAGAGAACAGTTGTTTTCCTAAGTACACAGTATGCCAGTGAAACAGCACTCATGCAAGGGCGCAGTAGTTGCTCCCTCGCTCCCTATTTTCCCAGCATTATCAGGAAGACTGTGGTGCCTTTTAAAGCCTTATCCTGAATCGGAAATGTCAGGACGGGGAAATGATTTTTCTCTCTCTGTGCAGAAATGGTGGAGTCCATGAAGAACGTGGCGCGCATGGATACAGAGCTGACCGTGGAGGAGCGGAACCTGCTGTCTGTGGCCTACAAGAACGTCATCGGTGCCAGGAGAGCGTCCTGGAGGATAATCAGCAGCATCGAACAGAAGGAAGAGAACAAGGGAGGAGAAGACAAACTAAAGATGATCCGAGAATACAGGCAAACGGTGAGAGCGTGACCGCGACCGCTTTTGTTCACCTGCCTTTTTAGCAGATGTAGCGCTGGGACTGGTGTGTGTGTGTGTGTGTGTGTGTGTGTGTGTGTGTGTGTGTGTGTGTGTGTGTGTGTGTGTGTGTGTGTGTGTGTGTGTGTGTGTGTGTGTGTGTGTGTGTGTGTGTGTGTGTGTGTGTGTGTGTGTATTGCACTGTCACCCTGTATATGTTGGTGGCACGACTGGTTATGTGCTGCTCATTTTAAAGGCTGGGACTACACCTGTGGTTTTATTCGACTTCACAGAGTATCCTCCACACTGAATGGTGTCTTGGTTGTCATTTAATGGGTCCCCATGTGATACTATATGTGAACTGATGAGGTCATGTATTAAAAATGATCGTTATTAAATAGTAGTTAAATTAGAAGTGTTATTAGATGAAAGCTATTCTGCTAAGTGGCTAAACGGCTATTCAGCTGTTTTATTAGTATTTGCAACAGACGGCTGTTCTTGAGAGGAGCAAAGCACAATGAGAGTCATGTCTAAAGAGGATGAAAAGATGGGATGGATGGGAACGCGGTGAGCAAGTGAAAAAAGCAAAAGATGAGCTTAAGAAAGAAAGCTTAAGTCATTTACCAGTCCAGGCCAATGGTTGGGGTATAACATCTGCATTTTGCATTCTGGATATCGTGCTAAGAGGTGGTATTCTCTGATATACGACACTTACACAAAATGAGCATACCACAATGCTGAAATATCTAAACAAAAAGAGTAAATGCATTTAATCATGTTTGTCAAATAATATTCCTCAAAGTAAATTCAAACTTCATTTGAAAAACTAAAAAAACGTAACCCTTTTTTAGCATGATATTTACAGGTGAACATTGTGCCTTGAATGATTATCAAATATTGAGTCCTGTGTCCAGATATGGACTGTTAAAAAGAAAGCATAGTCACTTTTCATTATTTTCATTCATTTTATCATTTTTAAATATGAAGCACATTCTGTAGCCCACAAATCTTATTAGCATGTGCTATTAGTCAGTTTATAGGTCAAACGCTAGTGCAGAGCCCTGCAGAGAAGAGAAGAGAAGCACTGACCTCATAAACAGTTTTCCACCTGCGGTTCTCTTTCTTGGGGGCCCACATCAGCTCCGTAGAAGTGTGGAGTAGGTAGCACATGAGACCCAGAGAAGCGCTCCCCCTGCCCCAATTTGGTCTTAAACACGGGGGGGGGGGGGGGGGGGGGGGGCGGCGTTACAGCAGCTGAAACCAGATGCAGTCTGGGATTTTTTTGAATAATGTTTTTTTCTTTTTTAATATTTTTTTTGCATTCAGTTGTTTGACCTAAATGTGTTCTCCTTCCTCCCTCTCTCTCTCCTTCCTCCCTCTCTCTCTCCTCTCTCTCTCTCTCTCTCTCTCTCTCTCTAGGTTGAGAAAGAACTGAAATCAATTTGTAACGACATTCTGGATGTACTGGACAAGCACCTCATTCCTGCTGCAGGCTCGGGAGAGTCTAAGGTTTTCTACTACAAAATGTACGTCCGCCATGTCATTCATTTTTGAAACCTTAATTTCATTTTCAATTACTAACATCCGTAATGCTTAACAGATGTAATGACTGGTTAGATATTCGAAACCATTTCAACCAATAAGCTGTTGTATGTCCCAGCAATGGAAGTTCTTGGCCAATGTGAAGTCTTGATAAAGTTTGTATAATTTGTAGCCTATTGTTTTGTCTTTGTCCTTTTCTCTGTCGGCCCTGTCGCCTACTCCCTCTCCCTTCCTTCCCCTCTCTCTCTCTCTCCCTCCCTGTAGGAAGGGTGACTACCACAGGTACCTGGCGGAGTTTGCCACAGGGAACGACAGGAAGGAAGCGGCGGAGAACAGTTTGGTCGCGTACAAAGCCGCCAGTGATATCGCCATGAGCGAGCTGGCGCCAACACACCCCATTCGCCTGGGGCTCGCCCTCAACTTCTCCGTATTTTACTATGAAATCCTCAACTCCCCTGACCGCGCATGCAGGTGAAAGCCCCACCCCCTCCCATGTTTACAGAACATGAAACGAAACAAAACCAACGCATACAACTCTCTATAAGTAACACAGACCAAAGACAAGGCAGAGGTTACATCATGGACAGACATACAGCTGTCCTTAGAAAGAAAAAAAAAGACAAGAGCAGAGAGACAAGAAAATAGGTAGCATCCTGAAAAGATGTCTGCCCTGCTTAATGTTTGTGTGTGACATGTTGACACGTTGATTTGTGCTGCTCAGTTGAGTGGATGTCGAGAATAGACCTCCGTCCTGTCGGGGAGGAGAAAGGACCAGTCTGAAAAATGACACCGGTGCAAAGTGACTAGCTCTTTTGTCAGCTTGTGCAGCTGATGGTAGGGGATTGGTTCATTAGTCACTTGGGAAACTTTGGTCTGTTGTAGATAAGTGTGAGTTTGCTCTTTTACCTAGTGCTTAATGGCCTTCACTTGACTGTTGAAGGATCGACGTAAACTCGCAGTTTGGTGACATTTTGCAATCGACTAGTTATTAGCCAGGTCTGTATTTGCTATTGTGGTATTACCTGGAATATGCTTGATTGTTGGGAAAAGACACGAGGAAAGGACCATGGTTTGATACGGCCCAATCAGACTACTTTGGTAAGCAAATGTGACACTAGCCAGCTGGGAATTGCTTTAAAGTTGAGGCGAAATCAGCCTCCTAGTCACCGTAATGCCTATAAGGCTTATGAATGCTGGCATGTGATAAAACGAGTCAAGTGAGCTAGTTCAAACGCTGTAGTTGTTGTGGGGTGTTCTCCTTTTACTTGGGGGCAAACGGTGTTCAGGCTTCGTGATGAATGTTAGCTATGAGAAGGACACTCACCATGAGCTCCCACACTGTAATAGACCTGTAATTTGTGCTATCACTGGAACATTGGAAGTCCATTACACCTCCCCTCAAACGGGCTAATACCGCTCTCCTGTATGACACCAGACCTGCAACTGTGGCGGAGAATTGTAATGAAGAGGAAAGGTGATCCAGAAATCCACATTAGCAGCCTGACGTGTGGTCACGTCTCACGATTCCAACATTTCAGGCCCCATTCTCTCCGTATCTACATATTGTTTGTTTGTGTCCGTGTGAATGCTGTAGCTGCTCTTGTTTGACCCCTCTCTCTCTCTCTCTCTCTCTCTCTCTCTCTCTCGCCCATCCCCCCCTCACTCCATCTCTCTCTCATTCAGGTTGGCGAAAGCGGCCTTTGATGATGCGATTGCAGAACTGGATACACTGAGTGAGGAGAGCTACAAGGACTCCACGCTCATCATGCAGCTGCTCCGTGACAACCTGACACTATGGACGTCCGACATGCAGGGAGACGGTGAGGCGCATTCTGATTGGCCCACGGCGCGCTTAGGCCCGCCTGGACGTGTAGCACAACCACTTACATGCAGGAAATCTTTGACCCGCCTCTCCTTTCAGCTAAACCCGTGATTTTCCATTTCTTTCTGTCTTTCTCTCTGCCCTTACTTCCTGACTGTGTCCCTGACCTGTGTCCACTATTCTGTCCACTATCTCTCGTCTGTCTCCATTCTTCATGTGTAGATTCCTAAGGACAAACCCCCTCCATTCCCTCTTAGAACTGTACTTTGTAAGTCATCTCTTCAGCTTTCTCCTCACGTGACTCACTCAGCCCTCTCGTTGTGTCTCACTCAGCCCCCTCATTGTGTCTCACTAACCTCTCGTTGTGTCTCACTCAGCCCCCTCATTGTGTCTCACTAACCTCTTGTTGTGTCTCACTCAGCCCTCTCGTTGTGTCTCACTCAGCCCTCTCGTTGTGTCTCACTAACCTCTCTCGTTGTTACTCACTCAGCCCTCTCGTTGTGTCTCACCAACCTCTCTCGTTGTGTCTCACTAACCTCTCTCGTCGTGGCTCACTCAGCCCTCTCGTTGTGTCTCACTCAGCCCTCTCTCGTGTCTCACTAACCTCTCTCGATGTGACTCACTCAGCCATCTCGTCGTGACTCACTCAGCCATCTCGTTGTATCTCACTAACCTCTCTCGATGTGACTCACTCAGACTCAGAACTATTTTTCTTTTTCTTTTTCCTCTTGTGTTTCACTAACCGTGCACTGTGCTGGTGTTCTCCCTCCTGGCCTCACAGAAACTGGACAGGTGACGGCTGGCTGCCAGGAGCTGTTTGTTTTGGAGGTTGCTGTCTGTGTTCAGTCAGACGTTTGCGTTAACAGGAACGACTCCTAGTCCTGTTGTGTTTGGCATGTAGGACTTGTGCATTTTCTCTCCCTGAACAGTTGTAGCATTTCTGCTTCATTCCTTTTGAATACTAATAGTGACGTAACCCTTTGCACCCGCAAAGTGTGTTTTTCCCCCCCAGATGTATTATTAAATCCATTTTTGTAATGTGCTGTATTGCACTAGGGTTACAATTTTAAATTTGTAGTCTTATTAGCAGCCAGTTTAAAAGATATGGTTGTTGGCTATATATGCAATGCAGGCACGCACGCATACTGTTGGGAGAACACAGGACTAGGAGAAGATCTCTGATCCCTCACACATTAGGTTTTGCTTCCCTTTTTGATCCCACCTCTGCCATGTACAGTGCTTATCTAAAATCTACTTGTCTAAAACATCAAAAACGAATGGTAAGAGAACTGTCGAGCAGTACCGGCACACCCTTATGTTATTTGTTTGCAATTAGTCGTGTTTTCACAAGTTTGCTGTTCAAAACTATTTTTCTTTTTATATAAGGGCGCAGCTAGGGAACGCTACGATATATAACATTTGTCTTTGCTTAACCATCCCTAGTTATGATCACTAAAAGAGTGGGCCGAAGTGTTTGATTTCCAAATTTAGGGTATTACATCAGAAGATTGTTTACTGAAACCTTAACATTTTTGACCACTTAAAGAAATAATTCGACCCAAAATAAATGTACAGTACAGTACTTAACAACGGAGATGTCATCTAATCTTTGGCTAAATGTAACTCGAGCCCCATCCCCACGCTATTTCCACATAGGATATCACTCTGATGAGGAAATCATGATGAGAATCATTTTTTGGTTAAACATATTCTTTTAGGACTCATCTTAATGTCCCTTTTCTAGTTCCATACAAATGTCCATTCTCTCTGGGAATCAATGACCGTTACGATACAAAACAAACAAACCAAGAAAAAGGTAGAAAACATAGATAAGTCTACATTTATAGTTCTAGTCTCCTAGAAAAGATTAGCCAAGGTGTGCCTTTTGACTCAAAAACAAAAAACAGAAATGTGCTTTCTTTAGGTACACATCATTGATCTGTACAAATTGTAAACATGGTTGTTTTACAAATTCCTGCTTTATAATGCACTTATCTATAATTTGCGTCATCGCTGATGAGTGCCTTATAACTTGAACCATACTATAGTGTTTGATGGGTAAGGATTAATGGTTGTTGTACTGTGATGAGTGAAGTGATCGCTGGCGTTTACACTCAGTGTAAGACCTGCATAAGATCAAATGCCCACACAGGACCAGTGTTAATTTTGGCAGCTATTTTAGATTTAGTCTTAGTCTTAAGACGAAAATGCATATTAGTTTTAGTCACTTTTAGTCATTTTTATCCTCCTTAGTTTTAGTCTAGTTTTCGTCGACGAAGTCTCATTACATTTTAGTCTAGTTTTAGTCACATTTAAAAGTCCATCTTATAGCCACATTAAACTCCTTTACTTCCCTTCTCAGGCCCGGGGACCCCTTGTGTTGTGTCTACAACTGCATAATAGTCAAGCTTGCAGTACTTAAACTGTGGATGCAATTAGTCTCTAAAATACAGATCTCCTGGTATATGCCTACAGCTGAATTCCAATGAATTCAACGTAAATAATAATTTTAAGGCAATACTTAATTAACAGTATTATCATTAAAATATAAGAGAATATCAAGTCTAGATTTTGAAGATTCAAATGATGTGATGACACAATACAACTACTATGCCTACCTGGCCTTAGTTAAATCAACCACATATCCTCCATATGAATTGCTGTGCAATCTGATAACCAACATATTTAGCTAGACAGATAGTTTGAGAGTTGAAAGTAATGCCAATGATAATAACAATTGCATAAATAGACAAGGATATGTAAACCAATCACGTATTCATTTATTTTTTCTTGATTAATGTCATGCGTGGCCTGTCCTATAGTCCATTCTGCAATGCGTTTACTAGCTAGTTATCGATAGCTAGTATAACTTAGCTAGCAATCGATAGCTAGTATAACTTAGCTATGCTACCTCATAGTTAGCTAACGTTAGCTAGCTAAACGTTTTGGAACTCATTTGCCTAGCCAAACGGGAGGTTTCAATCGAAAATGACTAGCTAGTTGTACAAGCTGACACAACATATACACTCGACTGCCCTTTTGAAGTTAACTTAACGTTGGCAAATATATTCTAATAACTAGTTAACATTAGCTAATTATCATTGACAGTTACTAGCTCATTTACCTTGGCATAAATGGCAGGGTTGTCTTGTGCGCTTTCAGGTGACTCTTGTTGTGTTCCTCCCACCTATTTTGAAGCCACAAGGTTTCTCTCCGGTTATTGCGGTGCATTGTGTTTTATTTTCTGTCAAGTTATAATTAAAGACTGTCCAGATATCTATTCTTATTTTTCTTCCAGTACCGAGTGCTTGAACTTCAGCCATCATAACGTCTGTTAGGGCGTCACTTGCATGTCGGGGCATCTCAGGGAGTGGAGGAGGGATAGATACAGGACCGGGCAACATTCAACCAATGATGTGCATACAAGTTTAGAAAAAAAAACTATTGTGACTTAGTCAACCACCAACATTTTCGTCTCGTCTCGTCAACGAAAGTTAAAATAGATTTAGTCATAGTTTTTATTTATAAAGATCCGTTTTCGTCACGTCTTAGTCTCGTCTTAGTCCCGGGAAAAAGGTCGTTAACGAATATTTTTCGTCATAGTTTTCGTCAACGAAATTAACACTGCACAGGACTGACATTTTGAGAGTGTGCTCCTCACAGAATTGCTCATTAAGCGGTTCATTATGCCGCACGTTACTCTCTGTGAAATGAAGCAGGTTTTCAGCCTCTGAGCATGCTTTTACATTTTGTGTGGCAAGCTTTCCGATTGAATGTCTTTGGCTCAAAGGGTTAATCCAGATCTTTACGGCGTATGTGCGGGGGCGTGTGTGTGCGCGTACCCATACGTGCATCGTGAACCACATTACGCTCGAATCTCACTCTTGAGCTGTATAGTGCATGGTCCGCTGTACCTGCACCTGAGGCCAAATGACCTGTTTCTAACAGAAGCTTATTAGTTGCTGAATAATATGATCTGCCCTCACAACCCAACTAGAAAACATTTATAGTCTGTGCTTTAAGAGGCACCAAAACCACACCACTGCTCTTGGTCTTCCCCAGCAAGCCTCACAAAATAGTTGAAACGCTTCCATATTGCTGTTGCCTTTGCCAGCATGAAAAATGAGACTGGGAGGCTTGGAGTTGTCACAGTCTAACATCAGCCAATAGTCACTCTGAGGATTCTATAAATAACCGCCTGCTCTGGCTTTATTGTACATGTGTGCAACGCCTTACTGCACGTGATGCGGAGGCAGCTCTGCTGTCATTTCTATGGTAACCTTCCTAAGCAACAAGTTGTTATGGACTTGTTAGTCCAACTTTGCTAATTATCTTAGTGAACTGTGCCCCTGCTCTTGCTAAAAGCACGGTTTAAAGTTGCCTTCTAGTAACACACTGACGTCAGTGTGTCTTGCTTGCCTAGACAATATGCAGTTGAAATGGTCTAACTGTTGCCCAGCTGTAAAGGCCAGCATTGTTCGTTCATGTAGCTTTTGGGGACCGTATTGATATTTCTGTACCTTTAGTGGTTTGTGAGTTGTATTCCTGTTACCACCCCACCTCCCGATGGATTCTGTGTACTACTGCCATTCCTGAGCCTCTTGTGTTATGACATGCACTGCCCCATTAGTACTGGCTGAGGGATTGAAGATGGCACTTGCCTGCACATGTCAATACAAGGTTCTAATTCTGTCCATTCCCCCCCCCCCCCCCCCCCCCCCCCCCAGGTGAAGAACAGAATAAAGAAGCACTGCAAGATGCGGAGGAGGAGACTCAGTGAGACTTCACGGCCAATACGCAACCCACCTGCCCCTGTCCCAATCTCTTTGTCTTTCTTGCGCTCTCTCGCTCTTCTTTCACTCTCTCTTGGTCTTCTCTCTTGACCCCCACCCCACCCCACCCCACCCCTCAGGTTCTCCAGTTGGCACGAGAGCCCCACAGCCAGCCAGCCTCCCCCACCCCCACCCCCCTTCGACGTCTCATCTTCTCTCTGTTTCTCTCTCAGTTTGTCCGTCTGTCTTCTTTCTTTTGATTTTTGTTTTTGCAACCTGCACCCCCAAGATACCCATTTTTGTTTGTTTTTATTTTCTTTGCTACAGGTTTTACATTTTATTTTTAATTTTTTTTTGCTACAGTTTCACTGGGATGCATACTTGCATTGAAACTCATGTAATAGCCCACCTACTGAAGGGTAAAACGTATCTGTTCCCCCAAGGTTTTGTTAACTACCTGTTGTAAAAAAAAAATATTTTGTTGTCAAATCTGTGGTACTGGATCATCAAGCAGATGTTCTTGCAGGCAAAGCGTTAAAGTGATTAAAGACATTGGTAGATTTAATCATTGACACATATGCATCTTCTGATTTTGTGTTCAATTCGAGCATTCGGTGGAAAATGGTTTGGACTGGTGCTTGTCATATTTGTTTTCTGTAAGGGACACTGGCTTTAAGAAGTACCTTCTGTCCATGCACTGCGTGATGGTGTTGTAGGAAGCAGGAATGCTAGTATATGGCGTTTAGCTTGGTGTCTCTGCTTCTAGTCTTTTAACCCTTAAAAGGCTAGAGGTGAGCTTGTGTACTTTCCCTTCTTCCTACAAAAAGAAGAGACAGACACACCATGCTTTCTTTTAAAAATGCAGTAGATACCATTTTTTTTAAACTCCTAGCTTTTGATGTCTAGCTTAATGTCACCTCATGCAGCTTGCAGTGGGCTGCACAGGAGAGCTTGTGCTTTTTATAGTTTTTGGAAACAAATTTGCGGGCTACTCAAAAGATATTGTCTTCATGAACTCTGAAATAAAGCAGTCTTGCTTTGTTTGAAACAAACGTGTTTGTAGGCTGTGATGTTGCTTCCGAATGTTGCTTCATGTGGCCTCTGAACTGTAAGCTATATATATGTATATGTGTGTGTGTGTGTGTGTGTGTGCGTGCGTATGTATGTATGTGTGTGTGTGTGTGTGTGTGTGTGTGTGTGTGCGTATGTATGTATGTATGTGTGTGTGTGTGTGCGTGCGTATGTATGTATGTGTGTATGTATGTATGTGTGTGTGTGTGTGTGTGTGTGTGTGCGCGTGCGTGTGTGTGTGTTTCTTAAACCCAATGGGGATACTCAAGTTTTATCTGTTTTTTTTTTTTTTTTTTTTTTAAAAAGATAGCTTTTAGATAGCTATTTGATTTTCTTCTCACACTGTCATTGCCCCCAAAACTTTGCCCGTTTTTCTCTTTCGCTTTCTCTGTTTCCCTTCTTTTTCTCTTTCTCTGTTTCCCTTCTTTTTCTCTCTTCTGGTCAGTATGTGTAACTTGAATCGGATTTGTACTACTGGATATTCAGACTGGAGCCCATAAGCGCCATCTATTCTTCCACAGCATGGAATTAACATTAAACTACAAATAAAAACAAACCTAAATTAAAGGAATGCATTTGGTCCTTAAATGCATCTTTTCTTTGTTGATGAGGAGGAGTGAAATGGTAAGCTAAGAAATATGGGGATACTAAGTATTGGTCTGTTGAGCTTTGACCGCCGTAATGCATTACACCTGAATCACCATTCGGGTCAGATATTTAGCAGTTTGCCTGTGATGTGGGTTACATGTTCTAGGGCCAAATTACAAAGAACTACAGATGCACTTAATGGATGGATACAGACGAATCCAGTTAGCGACTAAATGGGCAACTCAAGTGCATAGC